>NC_069506.1:226703626-226809820 GCF_027579735.1 Bombina bombina | reverse complement strand
GCCAAGTATGACACCCACATTATTGACGCCAAGTACAACGCCCATATTTTTTGGCGCCAAGTATGACGCCACGTCCTCTGACGCCAAAAACGACGCCCACATTTTTTGGCGCAAAAAAACGTCTGAACACACATGCGTCAAAAAATGACGTAACAACTAACAAACTTCCGGCGTCAACTACGGCGCCGGAAATGACAAAATTTTGCGCCAAAAAAGTTTGCGCCAAGAATGACGCAATAAATTGAAGCATATTCTGCCCCCGCGAGCCTAACAGCCCGCAGGGAAAAAAGTCAATTGAAAATTTTCAAGGTGAGAAAAAAATATTTTATATGCATTATCCCAAATAATGAAACTGACTGTCTGAAATAAGGAATACTGATTATCCTGAATCAAGGCAAATATAAGTTTAAACACATATATTTAGAACTTTACCTATAAAGTGCCCAACCATAGCTTAGAGTGTCATAAAAAATAAGACTTACTTACCCTAAGACACTCATCTACATATAGTAGACAGCCAAACCAGTACTGAAACGAGAATTAGTAGAGGTAATGGTATATAAGAGTATATCGTCGATCTGAAAAGGGAGGTAAGAGATGAATCTCTACGACCGATAAAAGAGAACCTATGAAATAGATCCCGTAGAAGGAGACCATTGTATTCAAATAGGCAATACTCTCTTCACATCCCTCTGACATTCACTGCACTCTGAGAGGAAAACCGGGCTCCAGCCTGCCGCGAAGCGCATATCAACGTAGAATCTAGCACAAACTTACTTCACCACCTCCATGGGAGGCAAAGTTTGTAAAACTGAATTGTGGGTGTGGTGAGGGGTGTATTTATAGGCATTTTAAGGTTTGGGAAACTTTGCCCCTCCTGGTAGGAATGTATATCCCATACGTCACTAGCTCATGGACTCTTGCTAATTACATGAAAGAAAAATAATTCCCTTGGAAAGAGAGAGATAGCAATCTAGATTTAGAAGTCATATCAGCATTCCAAGATTCAAGCCACAAATCTCTTCTAGCTAAAATAGCTAAAGACATGGATCTAACATCAATTTTGATCATATCAAAAATAGCATCACAAATAAAATGATTAGCATGTTGCAGTAAACTAACAATGTTATATAAGGCAGGATCCAAATCTTGTTGCGCTAAATTCTCCAACCAAAAAGTTGAAGCAGCTGCAACATCAGCCAAAGTAATTGCAGGGCAAAGAAGATGACCTGAATATAAATAGGCTTTCCTTAGAAAAGATTCAAGCTTCCTATCTAAAGGATCTTTAAAAGAAGTACTATCTTCCATAGGAATAGTAGTTAGTTTGGCAAAAGTAGAAATAGCCCCATCAACTTTGGGGATCTTTTCCCAAAACTCTATTGAAACTGTTGGTAAAGGATACAATTTTTTAAACCTTGCAGAAGGATTAAAGGGAGTACCCGGCTTATTCCATTCCTTAGAAATCATATCAGAAATAGCATCAGGAATAGGAAAAACCTCTGGAGTAACCACAGGAGGTTTAAAAACAGAATTCAAACGTTTACTGGTTTTACTATCAAGAGGAATAGTTTCCTCAATATCCAAAGTAATTAACACTTCTTTTAATAAAGATCGCATATATTCCATTTTAACCCCTTAACGACCGAGGACGTGCAGGGTACGTCCTCAAAAAAAAGGCAGTTAACGCCTGAGGACGTACCCTGCACGTCCTCGGTGTGGAAAGCAGCTGGAAGCGATCCTGCTCGCTTCCAGCTGCTTTCCGGTTATTGCAGTGATGCCTCGATATCGAGGCATCCTGCAATAATCATTCTTAGCCATCCGATGCAGAGAGAGACACTCTGTGGCCCTCTCTGCACCGGACATTAACGGCTAGGTTCGTTGGTGGGTGGGAGCCGGTGTGGGAGGCGGGTGGCGGCCATCAATGGCCCTGGATGATGCTGAGGGGGCGGGGATGTCCGGGGGCGCGCACGCGCGTGCACGGGAGGGCGGGGGCGTGCACGGGGAGGGAGCGAGTGGGAACCGCTGCACTACCGAAAAAGTTGCAGTAAAAAAAGAAAAGGGGAAAAAAAAGTTGGAAAAAAAAAGATCAGGCAGGTGGTGGGGGTTGGTCTGTGGGGGGGGGGGGGGGGAAGCTACACTACAGAAAACAAAAACAAACAAAAAAACTTTTTATTTTGCAAAATGGGTGCTGGCAGACAGCTGCCAGTACCCAAGATGGCCCCCAATAAGGCAGATGGGGAGGATAAGAGAGCTGTTTTGAGGGGGGATCAGGGAGGTTGGGGGCTAAGGGGGGGATGCTACACCACAGCATATGTAAATATGCTTAAAAAAATAAAATTAAAAAAACTTTTATTTTAGTACTGGCAGACTTTCTGCCAATACTTAAGATGGCGGGGACAATTGTGGGGTGGGGGAGGGAGCTGTTTGGGAGGGATCAGGGGGTCTGATGTGTCAGGTGGGAGGCTGATCTCTACACTAAAGCTAAAATTAACCCTGCAAGCTCCCTACAAACTACCTAATTAACCCCTTCACTGCTAGCCATAATACATGATGCGCAGCAGCATTTAGCGGCCTTCTAATTACCAGAAAGCAACGCCAAGTCATATATGTCTGCTATTTCTGAACAAAGGGGATCCCAGAGAAGCATTTACAACCATTTGTGCCATAATTGCACAAGCTGTTTGTAAATAATTTCAGTGAGAAACCTAAAATTGTGAAAAATTTAACGTTTTTTTTTATTTGATCGCATTTGGCGGTAAAATGGTGGCATGAAATATACCAAAATGGGCCTAGATCAATACTTTGGGTTGTCTACTACACTACACTAAAGCTAAAATTAACCCTACAAGCTCCCTAATTAACCCCTGCACTGCTGGGCATAATACACGTGTGGTGCGCAGCGGCATTTAGCGGCCTTCTAATTACCAAAAAGCAACGCCAAAGCCATATATGTCTGCTATTTCTGAACAAGGGGGATCCCAGAGAAGCATTTACAACCATTTGTGCCATAATTGCACAAGCTGTTTGTAAATGATTTCAGTGAGAAACCTAAAATTGTGAAAAATGTAACGTTTTTTTTAATTTGATCGCATTTGGAGGTGAAATGGTGGCATGAAATATACCAAAATGGGGCTAGATCAATACTTGGGGTTGTCTACTACACTACACTAAAGCTAAAATTACCTCAAAAAGCTCCCTACATGCTTCCTAATTAACCCCTTCACTGCTGGGCATAATACACGTATCGTGCACGGTGGCATTTAGCGGCCTTCTAATTACCAAAAAGCAACGCCAAAGCCATATATGTCTGCTATTTCTGAACAAAGGGGATCCTAGAGAAAAAATTTACAACCATTTTTGCCATAATTGCACAAGCTGTTTATAAATAATTTCAGTGAGAAACCGAAAGTTTGTGAAAAAATTTGTGAAAAAGTGAACGATTTTTTGTATTTGATCGCATTTGGCGGTGAAATGTTGGCATGAAATATACCAAAATTGGCCTAGATCAATACTTTGGGATGTCTACTAAAAAAAAATTATATATATGTCAATGGATATTCAGGGATTCCTGAAAGATATTAGTGTTCTTATGTAATTAGCTCTAATTTTGAAGAAAAAAAATGGTTTGGAAATAGCAAAGTGCTACTTGTATTTATAGCCCTACAACTTGCAAAAAAAGCAAAGAACATGTAAACATTTGGTATTTCTAAACTCAGGACAAAATTTAGAAACTATTTAGCATAGGTGTTTTTTGGTGGTTGTAGATATGTAACAGATTTTGGGGGTCAAAGTTAGAAAAAGTGTGGTTTTTTTTCCCATTTTTCCTCATATTTTATAATTTTTTTTATAGTAAATTATAAGCTATGATGAAAATAATGGTATCTTTAGAAACTCCATTTAATGGCGAGAAAAATGGTATATAATATGTGTGGGTACAGTAAATGAGTAAGAGGAAAATTACAGCTAAACACAAACACCGCAAAAATGTAAAAATAGCCTTGGTCCCAAACGGACAGAAAATGGAAAAGTGCTGTGGTCGTTAAGGGGTTAAATAAATAAGAAGATTTGTCAGTGTCAATATCTGAGGGAGGATCTTCTGAATCAGATAGATCCTCATCAGAAGAGGATAATTCATTATGTTGTCGGTCATTTGAAATTTCATCAACCTTATGAGAAGTATTAAAAGACCTTTTACGTTTATTAGAAGGCGGAAATGCAGACAAAGCCTTCAGAATAGAATCAGAAACAAACTCTTTAAAATTCACAGGTATATCATGTACATTAGAGGTTGAAGGAACTGCAACTGGCAATGTACTATTACTTATGGAAATATTCTCTGCATGTAAAAGTTTATCATGACAACTATTACAAATGACATTAGGAGATAAAATCTCCACAATCTTACAGCAGATACACTTAGCTTTGGTAGAGCCAATGTCAGGCAGCAATTTTCCAGTAGATACTTCTGAGGCAGGATCAGATTGAGACATCTTGCAGAATGTAAAAGAAAATAACAACATATAAAGCAAAATGATCAATTTCCTTATATAACCGATGTTTAAAAGTACATTGTATGCAAAGGACAAACTTGAAGTGGATCAAAATGCTACTGATGTGCATGTCAAAAGTATTAAAAATGTTGATACAGTTTAGGTTTGGAGGGTAGAATAGCTGTGCAAATCCGGTGTGGATCTGCAGAAGTTAAGTTTTATTGCAGAGAGGTTGAGTCAAACGGGTTAATCCGGTTAAACAATCAGGTCGAGTAGGGGACACCATAGGGTATAAGTACCAGAGAGGCAGCATTTTAGAGCCAGTCATGTGAACAACAATAGTTGTTACGTTAGGATTTACCATCACTAAAAATAAACTGTATTGATCAGTTAGTAAAAAAAAAAAGGGTGCCAAACGTACTTTGTTTGTGCCGCGGCAGTTCGCTAAAGTCAGAGCCTCAAGTCGCCCATGAAACAGTGCTCTTTACCAATAAGGTGATGTTTCCACCTCTAAACCTAAAGCTGTGCTAGCATACAGAACACTGTCAAGTGACACGCATGGCTATTGGTTTAGAGGTGGAAACGTCATCTTTTTGAGAGAAGAGCGTTGTGCTGTAGGCGGCCGGAGGGTCTGACTTTAGCGAGCTGCCGCAGCACAGAAAGTGTAACTTAAGAACCCTTTTTCAACTAACTGATCAATTAAACTACAGTTTATTTTTAGTGAGCAAATCCTAGCGTTTTTTAAAGCTTGGACTTACCAGCCTTTTAACTGCAAAGAGCTCCAATGCACTTCTATAAATAACTAAATATGTATACCTAGTGCAGCAAAGGGGGTAAGTCACGCAGCGATGAGCAGAAGATTGTAAATATATATGTATATGATTATAGACAACATAATTTATGTAAGAACTTACCTGATAAATTCATTTCTTTCATATTAGCAAGAGTCCATGAGCTAGTGACGTATGGGATATACATTCCTACCAGGAGGGGCAAAGTTTCCCAAACCTCAAAATGCCTATAAATACACCCCTCACCACACCCACAAATCAGTTTAACGAATAGCCAAGAAGTGGGGTGATAAGAAAAAAAGTGTGAAAGCATATAAAATAAGGAATTGGAATAATTGTGCTTTATACAAAAAAATCATAACCACCACAAAAAAGGGTGGGCCTCATGGACTCTTGCTAATATGAAAGAAATGAATTTATCAGGTAAGTTCTTACATAAATTATGTTTTCTTTCATGTAATTAGCAAGAGTCCATGAGCTAGTGACGTATGGGATAATGACTACCCAAGATGTGGATCTTTCCACGCAAGAGTCACTAGAGAGGGAGGAATAAAATAAAGACAGCCAATTCCTGCTGAAAAAATAATCCACACCCAAAATAAAGTTTAATGAAAACATAAGCAGAAGATTCAAACTGAAACCGCTGCCTGAAGTACTTTTCTACCAAAAACTGCTTCAGAAGAGGAAAACACATCAAAATGGTAGAATTTAGTAAAAGTATGCAAAGAGGACCAAGTTGCTGCTTTGCAAATCTGATCAACCGAAGCTTCATTCCTAAACGCCCAGGAAGTAGAAACTGACCTAGTAGAATGAGCTGTAATCCTTTGAGGCGGAGTTTTACCCGACTCGACATAGGCAAGATGAATTAAAGATTTCAACCAAGATGCCAAAGAAATGGCAGAAGCTTTCTGGCCTTTTCTAGAACTGGAAAAGATAACAAATAGACTAGAAGTCTTTCGGAAGGACTTAGTAGCTTCAACATAATATTTCAAAGCTCTAACAACATCCAAAGAATGCAACGATTTCTCCTTAGAATTCTTAGGATTAGGACACAATGAAGGAACCACAATTTCTCTACTAATGTTGTTGGAATTCACAACCTTAGGTAAAAAGTCAAAAGAAGTTCGCAACACCGCCTTATCCTGATGAAAAATCAGAAAAGGAGACTCACAAGAAAGAGCAGATAATTCAGAAACTCTTCTGGCAGAAGAGATCGCCAAAAGGAACAAAACTATCCAAGAAAGTAATTTAATGTCCAATGAATGCATGGGTTCAAAAGGAGGAGCTTGAAGAGCCCCCAGAACCAAATTCAAACTCCAAGGAGGAGAAATTGACTTAATAACAGGTTTTATACGAACCAAAGCTTGTACAAAACAATGAATATCAGGAAGATTAGCAATCTTTCTGTGAAAAAGAACAGAAAGAGCAGAGATTTGTCCTTTCAAGGAACTTGCGGACAAACCTTTATCTAAACCATCCTGAAGAAACTGTAAAATTCTCGGAATTCTAAAAGAATGCCAGGAAAAATGATGAGAAAGACACCAAGAAATATAAGTCTTCCAGACTCTATAATATATCTCTCTAGATACAGATTTACGAGCCTGTAACATAGTAATAATCACAGAGTCAGAGAAACCTCTTTGACCAAGAATCAAGCGTTCAATCTCCATACCTTTAAATTTAAGGATTTGAGATCCTGATGGAAAAAAGGACCTTGCGACAGAAGGTCTGGTCTTAACGGAAGAGTCCACGGTTGGCAAGAGGCCATCCGGACAAGATCCGCATACCAAAACCTGTGAGGCCATGCTGGGGCTACCAGCAGAACAAACGAGCATTCCTTCAGAATCTTGGAGATTACTCTTGGAAGAAGAACTAGAGGCGGAAAGATATAGGCAGGATGATACTTCCAAGGAAGTGACAATGCATCCACTGCTTCCGCTTGAGGATCCCTGGATCTGGACAGATACCTGGGAAGTTTCTTGTTTAGATGAGAAGCCATCAGATCTATTTCTGGAAGTTCCCACATTTGAACAATCTGAAGAAATACCTCTGGGTGAAGAGACCATTCGCCCGGATGCAACGTTTGGCGACTGAGATAATCCGCTTCCCAATTGTCTATACCTGGGATATGAACCGCAGAGATTAGACAGGAGCTGGATTCCGCCCAAACCAGAATTCGAGATAATTCTTTCATAGCCAGAGGACTGTGAGTCCCCCCCTGATGATTGATGTATGCCACAGTTGTGACATTGTCTGTCTGAAAACAAATGAACGATTCTCTCTTCAGAAGAGGCCAAGACTGAAGAGCTCTGAAAATTGCACGGAGTTCCAAAATATTGATTGGTAATCTCACCTCCTGAGATTCCCAAACCCCTTGTGCCGTCAGAGACCCCCACACAGCTCCCCAACCTGTAAGACTTGCATCTGTTGAAATTACAGTCCAGGTCGGAAGAACAAAAGAAGCCCCCTGAACTAAACGATGGTGATCTGTCCACCACGTTAGAGAGTGTCGTACAATCGGTTTTAAAGATATTAATTGAGATATCTTTGTGTAATCCCTGCACCATTGGTTCAGCATACAGAGCTGAAGAGGTTGCATGTGAAAACGAGCAAAGGGGATCGCGTCCGATGCAGAGGTCATAAGACCTAAAATTTCCATGCAAAAGGCTACCGAAGGGAATGATTGTGACTGAAGGTTTCGACAAGCTGAAATCAATTTTAGACGTCTCTTGTCTGTCAAAGACAGAGTCATGGACACTGAATCTATCTGGAAACCCAAAAAGGTTACCCTTGTCTGAGGAATCAATTAACTTTTTAGTGAATTGATCCTCCAACCATGATCTTGAAGAAACATTCGTATGAGATTCTGCTAAATGTGAAGACTGAGCAAGTACCAAGATATCGTCCAAATAAGGAAATACCCTGTTCTCTGATTACAGACAGAAGGGCACCGAGAACCTTTGTAAAAATTCTTGGAGCTGTTGCTAGGCCAAACGGCAGAGCCACAAACTGGTAATGCCTGTCCAGGAAAGAGAATCTCAGAAACTGATAGTGAGCTGGATGAATCGGAATATGCAGATATGCATCCTGTAAATCTATTGTAGACATATAATGCCCTTGCTGAACAAAAGGCAGGATAGTCCTTATAGTTACCATTTTGAATGTTGGTATCCTTACATAACGATTCAATATTTTTAGATCCAGAACTGGTCTGAAGGAATTCTCCTTCTTTGGTACAATGAAGAGATTCGAATAAAACCCCAGCCCCTGTTCCAGAACTGGAACTGGCATAATTACTCCAGCCAACTCTAGATCTGAAACACATTTCAGAAATGCTTGAGCTTTCGCTGGGTTTACTGGGACACGGGAAAGAAAAAATCTCTTTGCAGGAGGTCTTATCTTGAAACCAATTCTGTACCCTTCTGAAACAATGTTCTGAATCCAAAGATTGTGAACAGAATCGATCCAAATTTCTTTGAAAAAACGTAATCTGCCCCCTACCAGCTGAGCTGGAATGAGGGCCGCACCTTCATGTGGACTTAGAAGCTGGCTTTGCTTTTCTAGAAGGCTTGGATTTATTCCAGACTGGAGATGGTTTCCAAACTGAAACTGCTCCTGAGGATGAAGGATCAGGCTTTTGTTCTTTGTTGAAACGAAAGGAACGAAAACGATTATTAGCCCTGTTTTTACCCTTAGATTTTTTATCCTGCGGTAAAAAAGTTCCTTTCCCACCAGAAACAGTTGAGATAATAGAATCCAACTGAGAACCAAATAATTTATTACCCTTGAAAGAAAGGGAAAGTAGAGTCGATTTAGAAGACATATCAGCATTCCAAGTTTTAAGCCATAAAGCTCTTCTAGCTAAAATAGCTAGAGACATAAACCTGACATCAACTCTGATAATATCAAAAATGGCATCACAGATAAAATTATTAGCATGTTGAAGCAGAATAATAATGTTATGAGAATCATGATCTGTTACTTGTTGCGCTAAAGTTTCCAACCAAAAAGTTGAAGCTGCAGCAACATCCGCCAAAGATATAGCAGGTCTAAGAAGATTACCTGAACACAAATAAGCTTTTCTTAGAAAGGATTCAATTTTCCTATCTAGAGGATCCTTAAAGGAAGTACCATCTGCCGTAGGAATAGTAGTACGTTTAGCAAGGGTAGAAATAGCCCCATCAACTTTAGGGATTTTGTCCCAAAACTCTAATCTGTCGGACGGCACAGGATATAATTGCTTAAAACGTTTAGAAGGAGAAAATGAATTACCCAAATTATTCCATTCTCTGGAAATTACTTCAGAAATAGCACCTGGAACAGGAAAAACTTCTGGAATAACTACAGGAGATTTAAAGACCTTATCTAAAAGTTTAGATTTAGTATCAAGAGGACCAGAATCCTCAATTTCTAATGCAATTAGGACTTCTTTAAGTAAAGAACGAATAAATTCCATTTTAAATAAATATGAAGATTTATCAGCATCAACCTCTGAGACAGAGTCCTCTGAACCAGAAGAATCATTAGAATCAGAATGATGATGTTCATTTAAAAATTCATCTGGATAAAGAGAAGTTTTAAAAGATTTTTTATGTTTACTAGAAGGAGGGATAACAGACATAGCCTTCTTAATGGATTCAGAAACAAAATCTCTTATGTTATCAGGAACACTCTGAACATTAGATGTTGAGGGAACTACAACAGGTAATGGTACTTTACTAAAGGAAATATTTTCTGCATTAACAAGTTTGTCATGACATTTAATACAAACAACAGCTGGAGGAACAACTACCAAAAGTTTACAGCAGATACACTTAGCTTTGGAAGTTCCAGCACCAGGCAGCGATTTTCCTGAAGTTTCTTCTGACTCAGATGCAACGTGAGACATCTTGCAATATGTAAGAGAAAAAACAACATATAAAGCAAAATTGATCAAATTCCTTAAATGACAGTTTCAGGAATGGGAAAAAATGCCAAAGAACAAGCTTCTAGCAACCAGAAGCAATGAAAAATGAGACTAAAATAATGTGGAGACAAAAGCGACGCCCATATTTTTTTAGCGCCAAATAAGACGCCCACATTATTTGGCGCCTAAATGCTTTTTGGCGCCAAAAATGACGCCACATCCGGAACGCCGACATTTTTGGCGCAAAAGAACGTCAAAAAGTGACGCAACTTCTGGCGACACGTATGACGCCGGAAACGGAAAAGATTTTTTGCGCCAAAAAAGTCAGCGCCAAGAATGACGCAATAAAATAAAGAATTTTCAGCCCCCGCGAGCCTAACAGCCCACAGGAAAAAAGTCACATTTTTAAGATAAGAAAAAAATGATTGATTCAAATGCATTATCCCAAATATGAAACTGACTGTCTGAAAATAAGGAATGTTGAACATCCTGAGTCAAGGCAAATAAATGTTTGAATACATATATTTAGAACTTTATAAAAAAAGTGCCCAACCATAGCTTAGAGTGTCACAGAAAATAAGACTTACTTACCCCAGGACACTCATCTACATTTTGTAGAAAGCCAAACCAGTGCTGAAACGAAAATCAGCAGAGGTAATGGTATATATATAAGAGTATATCGTCGATCTGAAAAGGGAGGTAAGAGATGAATCTCTACGACCGATAACAGAGAACCTATGAAATAGACCCCGTAGAAGGAGATCATTGCATTCAAATAGGTAATACTCTCCTCACATCCCTCTGACCTGCTGCGGAGCGCATATCAACGTAGAATCTAGCACAAACTTACTTCACCACCTCCATAGGAGGCAAAGTTTGTAAAACTGATTTGTGGGTGTGGTGAGGGGTGTATTTATAGGCATTTTGAGGTTTGGGAAACTTTGCCCCTCCTGGTAGGAATGTACATCCCATACGTCACTAGCTCATGGACTCTTGCTAATTACATGAAAGAAATATATATTTATGTGTTTATATGTGTATATACAGGGAGTGCAGAATTATTAGGCAAGTTGTATTTTTGAGGATTAATTTTATTATTGAACAACAACCATGTTCTCAATGAACCCAAAAAACTCATTAATATCAAAGCTGAATAGTTTTGGTAGTAGTTTTTAGTTTGTTTTTAGTTATAGCTATTTTAGGGGGATATCTGTGTGTGCAGGTGACTATTACTGTGCATAATTATTAGGCAACTTAACAAAAAACAAATATATACCCATTTCAATTATTTATTTTTACCAGTGAAACCAATATAACATCTCAACATTCACAAATATACATTTCTGACATTCAAAAACAAAACAAAAACAAATCAGTGACCAATATAGCCACCTTTCTTTGCAAGGACACTCAAAAGCCTGCCATCCATGGATTCTGTCAGTGTTTTGATCTGTTCACCATCAACATTGCGTGCAGCAGCAACCACAGCCTCCCAGACACTGTTCAGAGAGGTGTACTGTTTTCCCTCCTTGTAAATCTCACATTTGATGATGGACCACAGGTTCTCAATGGGGTTCAGATCAGGTGAACAAGGAGGCCATGTCATTAGATTTTCTTCTTTTATACCCTTTCTTGCCAGCCACGCTGTGGAGTACTTGGACGCGTGTGATGGAGCATTGTCCTGCATGAAAATCATGTTTTTCTTGAAGGATGCAGACTTCTTCCTGTACCACTGCTTGAAGAAGGTGTCTTCCAGAAACTGGCAGTAGGACTGGGAGTTGAGCTTGACTCCATCCTCAACCCGAAAAGGCCCCACAAGCTCATCTTTGATGATACCAGCCCAAACCAGTACTCCACCTCCACCTTGCTGGCGTCTGAGTCGGACTGGAGCTCTCTGCCCTTTACCAATCCAGCCACGGGCCCATCCATCTGGCCCATCAAGACTCACTCTCATTTCATCAGTCCATAAAACCTTAGAAAAATCAGTCTTGAGATATTTCTTGGCCCAGTCTTGACGTTTCAGCTTGTGTGTCTTGTTCAGTGGTGGTCGTCTTTCAGCCTTTCTTACCTTGGCCATGTCTCTGAGTATTGCACACCTTGTGCTTTTGGGCACTCCAGTGATGTTGCAGCTCTGAAATATGGCCAAACTGGTGGCAAGTGGCATCTTGGCAGCTGCACGCTTGACTTTTCTCAGTTCATGGGCAGTTATTTTGCACCTTGGTTTTTCCACACGCTTCTTGCGACCCTGTTGACTATTTTGAATGAAACGCTTGATTGTTCGATGATCACGCTTCTGAAGCTTTGCAATTTTAAGAGTGCTGCATCCGTCTGCAAGATATCTGACTATTTTTGACTTTTCTGAGCCTGTCAAGTCCTTCTTTTGACCCATTTTGCCAAAGGAAAGGAAGTTGCCTAATAATTATGCACACCTGATATAGGGTGTTGATGTCATTAGACCAAACCCCTTCTCATTACAGAGATGCACATCACCTAATATGCTTAATTGGTAGTAGGCTTTCGAGCCTATACAGCTTGGAGTAAGACAACATGCATAAAGAGGATGATGTGGTCAAAATACTCATTTGCCTAATAATTCTGCACTCCCTGTACACATAAATATATATGTATATAAGCATATACATATATATTTACTGGGAACACACAGTTCCCATAGACACCCCACACCTGCCAACTTTATCCCCTAAAAACTGCTTAGTGCAGTTGTTTTTTATTTAATAAAAAAAACTAAAAAGAAAATGTATGCTTACTTGATAAATTTATTTATTTTTTGACACAATGAGTCCACGGATCATCTAATGGGATATTCACCTCCTGGTCAGCAGGAGGAGGCAAAGAGCACCACAGCAAAGCTGTTAAATAGCTCCTCCCTTCCCTCCCACTCCAGTCATTCGACCGAAGTTAGGAAGAGAAAGGAAAAGCCAAGGTGCAGAGGTGTCTGAAGTTTATAATAACCAACAACCTGTCTTACAAAAACAGGGCGGGCCATGGACTCGTCGTGTCAAAAAATAAATAAATTTACCAGGTAAGCATAAATTTTCTTTTCTTTTTTATGACAGGATGAGTCCACGGCTCATCTTAATTACTAATGGGATTCAATACCCAAGCTAGAGTACACAGATGATATGGGAGGGACAAGATCGGGAACCTAAACGGAAGGCACCACTGCTTGAAGAACCTTTCTCCCAAAAGCGGCCTCAGCCGAGGCAAAAGTTTCAAATTTTATATACTTTTGAAAAAGTGTGAAGAGATGACCAAGTTGCAGCCTTGCAAATCTGTCCCGCATGAGGAAGCAACAGCCCTTCTGGAATGAGCCGCAACTCTCTCTGGCAGCTGCTGTCCAGCAGTCTCATATGCAAAACGTATGATACTCTTCAGCCAAAAAGAAAAAAAACCACAAACAAAGAAGAAGACTACCGAAAGTCCTTAGTCGCCTGCAGGTAAAACTGTCCTGTACGATTCGAGCAATAACCAGAGGAAGAAGAGCAAACAGAAGAAATAGGTATGCTAGACTGGAGTTCCAAGGAACAACCAGAGAATCTGTCAGTTCCACATTGGGGTCCCTGGACCTCGACCCGTATCTCGGGAGCTTGGCATTCTTTCGAGATGCATTGAGATCCAATTCCGGCTGAACACACTGCAGGTAAAACTTTAAAGCACGGACCATGTCCAAATTGTGCAGAAGTCGTTCTTTCTGAGAAGAAGGATTAGGACACAAAGAAGGAACGACAATCTCCTGAATAATGTTCCTATCAGAAACAACTTTAGGAAGAAGGCCTAATTTAGTACGTAAAACTACCTTATCTGAATGGAAAATAAGGTAAGGAGACTCGTACTGCAATGCCGAGAGCTCTGACACTCTATGAGCAGAAGAAATAGCAACAAGAAATAAAACCTTCCAAAATAACAACTTAATATCTAAGGAAAGCATAGGCTCAAACGGAGCCCCTTGAAGAACTTTGAGAACTGAATTAAGACTCCCGGGAGGAGTAACTGGTTTAAATGCAGGCCTGATCCTGACCAAGGCCTGACAAAAAGATTGTACATCTGGGACATCTGCCAGACGTCTGTGTAACAAAATAGATAAGGCCGAGATTTGACCCTTTAGGGAACTCGTTGAAAAACCCTTCTCCAAACTTTCTTGGAGAAAAGACAAAATTCTAGGAATCCTAACTCTACTTCATGAGTAGCCCTTGGATTCACACCAATAGAGATATTTACGCCAAATCTTAAGGTAAATACTTCTAGTTACAGTTTACCAGCCTGAATCATGGTCTCTATGACCGAGTCAGAGAACCCCCGCTTGGATAAAATTCAGCTTTCAATCTCCAAGCAGTCAACTTCAGAGAAACTAGATTTGGGTGAAGAAGGGGCCCCTGAATTAGAAGGTCCTTCCTCAATGGAAGTCTCCAAGGTGGCAGAGATACCATCTCCACCAGAGCTGCATACCAAATCCTGCGAGGCCAGGCCGATGCTATGAGGATCACCGAGGCCCTCTCCTGTACGATTCAAGCAATAACCAGAGGAAGAAGAGCAAACGGAAGAAATTGGTATGCTAGACTGGTTCCAGAATCTGTCAGTTCCATATGGGGGTCCCTGGACCTTGACCCGTATCTCGGGAGCTTGGCATTCTTTCGAGATGCCATGAGATCCAATTCCGTCTGAACGCACTTGAGAATCAGGTTGGAGAACACTTCCGGATGGAGTTCCCACTTCCCTGAATGAAAGGTCTGTCTGCTCAGGAAAACCGCTTCCCAGTTGTTGTCAGGGTTTTTTTTCCCTGTTTTGTTTGCCATGTGCTGCTGGCAGTCATTTTACTCACCTCTCTTGCTGAACTCTGGTGCATTGTGGGGGATGCTGCTCATTTCCTGCACTTCCTTTTATGACCAGACTGGTGTACATCATCCATGTGAGACAGGATGCAGTCTCAGAATTGTGATGTCATCACTTATTATTTAAAGGGCCTCTGTTCAGTATGCTTTGCCATTGCGTTGTCTCAGACAGGGAGCTTGTTCCTGACTCTGCGGTTTTCCTTGTTCCTGATTCCGGCTTGTCTGACTACTCGCTTTGGCTCCTGACTCGGCTCGTCTGACTACCAGCTCTGGTTTTGACTCCTGGCTTGTTTTTTGACTTTGGTCTTTTTATTATTTTTTGCTATTAATAAAGGTGTGATTATTTTTGCACTTCTCGTCTCTGAGTCTGATTCTTGGCACCCTGACATTACGCAAAGGCCATGAATCCTGATGGTGCTAATAATCCACCTTTACCTGCCATCATTTGCAGGATGGATGAACAGGATCACCACGTGGATCAATTTGCACTAGCCCTGCAAACCCTGCTGACTCGCACTCTACATTTGGACCAAAGTGCCCCGCAAGTTATGGCTACTCCTGTTTCTGCTGCTGCACCTAGTCCTACCAGGAGCATGTCCGGTTCTGCACCTCTACCTCAGCGATATGGAGGCGATCCTATTCAGCGCAGAGGGTTTTTGAACCAGGTGGGCATTTACTTTGAGATGTTACCTCAGGCGTTTCCCTCTGACAGAGTTAAGGTGGGATTTCTTATCTCGTTACTCTCTGACACAGCTCTTGCCTGGGCTAATCCCTTGTGGGAGACTAATAAACCTGTGATTTCAAATTACCCTGAATTTGTGGCCTCCTTTCGAAGGGTATTTGATGTTCCGGTTCGCTCCTCCTCTGCTGCTAAACGACTCATGTCCATTCAGCAAGGTACAAAATCTGTTGCTCAGTATGCTATTGAGTTCCGTACGCTTGCCGCAGAGGTAGGTTGGAACAATGAAGCCCTTGTTGCCGCCTTCTTTCATGGGCTCTCTGATGTGATTAAAGACGAAGTTGCTGCCAGAGATTTACCAGAGGATCTCGAGGCATTGGTGTCTTTTTTTATCCTAACTGACATCAGACTCAGAAAGAGGCCCTCTTTCAAGGAGCACTTGCGGAAGCCTCTTGTTCCGTTGTCTCCTACGTGTTCGTTCCCACCCATGCCTCCCTCTCCTCCCATGCCTCCTGGTCCCGAGTCACCAGGTACTGCTGAGCTGATGCAGTTGGGATTCACGCGTCTCTCCGCGGCGGAGAGGGCCTTTAGGAGGAGGGAGGGGCTCTGCCTCTATTGTGGGTTACAGGGTCACCTTTTGAAGTCTTGTCCTACACGGCCGGGAAACGCTCACACCTAAGGTCCTGTCGGGGGCAGACCTTGGGTGGTTTATCCTCATCCCCGGAACCGCTTAAGGAGAAAACCTTGGTCGCGGTTGTCCTTTCCTGGGTGGACTCCTCCATAGTCACCCAGGCTCTTGTTGACTCCGGTGCTGTGGGCTATTTCATTGACAGTGCTTTTGTATCTAAGTACTCCATTCCTGTTTTGCCTCGGTCCATTCCGCTTGCTATTGAGGCCATTGATGGCAGGCCCCTTCAGCCCGCACTCGTTACGAAACCGCTCCGTTGTCCATGGCTGTTGGGGCTCTCGATTTTAAAACCCTCCAGTTCCAGGTGATAAACTCTCCGCATTTTCCGGTTGTTCTGGGTTATCCCTGGCTCCAAAAGCACAATCCCAGTCTCGAATTTTGTCGTGGTCCCCGCAATGTATTTCCACTTGTCTTGTCACGTTTTTGACAAGGTGCGTGCCAGTACATTGCCTCCTCACCGGTCTTACGATTGTGCCATAGACCTGCAACCCGGTGCTATTCCTCCTCGGGGCCGGGTTTACCCTCTGTCTGTTGCAGAGAATTGTGCTATGGAGGAGTATGTTGCCGATGCTCTGTCGCGGGGATCATCCGCAAATCCTGCTCTCCTGCAGGGGCTGGCTTCTTCTTTGTGAAGAAAAAGGGTGGCAAGTTAAGACCATGCATGGATTATAGGGGTCTTAATCGTCTTAAAATTAAGAATGCTTACCCTATTCCTCTCATTACGTAACTCTTTGACCGCCTCAAGGGAGCTACAGTTTTTACTAAACTTGATTTGAGAGGAGCATACAATCTCGTTAGGATCAAGGAGGGCCACGAATGGAAAACAGCATTTAACACCAGGAGCGGGCATTATGAGTATCGTGTAATGCCCTTTGGCCTATGTAATGCTCCTGCTGTTTTCCAGGAATTTATTAATGATGTCCTACGAGATATGTTGCAACAGTGTGTTGTGGTGTACTTAGACGACATCCTCATACACTCACCCACACTTGAGGTTCATCGTTCTGATGTTACACGGGTTCTTCAGAGACTACTTGAGAACGGCCTGTTTTGTAAACTCGAGAAATGTGAGTTCCATCAGACTCAAGTAACCTTCCTAGGTTATGTTTATCTCCGTTGCAGGGTTCTCTATGGATCCTGACAAGTTATCTGCAGTTCTGCAGTGGCCTCGCCCAGTTGGTCTTCGGTCTATTCAATGTTTTTGGGGGTTCGCCAATTACTATAGAAAGTTTATTAAAAACTTTTCTTCCTTGGTCAAACCTATCACAGACATGACCCGTAAAGAGAATGATCAACTCCATTGGTCACCTACTGCCATTAAGGCCTTTGATAGGCTTAAGACTACCTTTGCTGCCGCTCCAGTTCTGGCTCATCCTAACCCTGTCCTGCCTTTCGTATTTGAGGTCGATGCGTCTGAGACTGGAGTAGGTGCCCTCTTGTCCTACGCCTGACAGTTCCTTGAGTGCAATTATAAAATTGGCGACAGGGAATTACTGGCCATAATTTTGGCCCTTAAGGAATGGAGGCATCTTCTCGAGGGTACTAGCGTGCCAGTGCTCATTCTTACTGACCATAAGAATTTAACTTATCTATCTGAAGCAAAATATTTGTTGCCCCGACAGGCCAGATGGGCAATATTTTTGTCTCGGTTTAATTATGTGGTCTCCTACCTGCCTGGTAGTAAGAATGTTAGGGCTGATGCCCTCTCTCGACAATTTTCGCCTCTGTCCAAGGAGGAGTCTGTACCTACTCCTGTTATACCTCCTGACCATATTTTGGCTACCATACGTACTAATTTGACTTCTCCCTTGGGGGAGGAGGTCCTGGCTGCACAAACCAATGCACCTCCTGAGAAACCTAGTGGTAAGTGTTTTGTTCCTGAGAATCTTCGAACTAAACTTTTGCACACTTACCACTATCCTAAAGCCGCAGGTCACCCAGGCAAGAACCAAATTATTTGGTCTGTCAATCGACAATTCTGGTGGCCAGGTCTTCGTTCTGATGTTGTGGCGTATGTTGCCTCCTGCTCAGTTTGTGCACAGAATAAGACTCCTCAACGTCTTCCTGTGGGTTTTCTTCAACCTATTGCTAATGGTGAGCGTCCTTGGACACATCTTTCCATGGACTTCATTGTCGAGCTCCCTGTTTCCAATGGCAATACTGTTATCCTTATGGTGGTTGACCGTTTTTCTAAAATGTCACATTGCATTCCCTTGATGAAGTTTCCTACCGCTCAGGAGCTTGCTTCAATTTTTGCCCAGGAGGTCTTCCGTTTACATGGGTTACCCAAGGAGATAGTGTTGGACCGGAGTAGCCAGTTCGTCTCCAGATTTTGGCGTTCCTTTTGTGCTCAAATGAGGATCCAGCTTTCCTTCTCCTTGGCAAATCACCCTCAATCCAATGGGGATGCGGAACGTTCTAATCAAGCTCTGGAACAGTTCCTCCGTTGCTATGTCTCAGATCACCACAATAATTGGTCTGAACTGTTACCTTGGGCAGAGTTTGCTCGTAATAGTGCTATTAATGCTTCCTCCAAGTTATCCCCATTCATGGCGAATTATGGGTTTCAACCATCCTTGTTGCCCGATTCATTCATATCTCAGGGTATTCCGGCTTTGGAGGAGCATCTCCGGCAACTCCGTTCCACCTGGGTGCAGATTCAGGATTGCCTTCATCGTTCTATGCAGAGCCAAAAGTTCTAGGCTGATCGTAGGCATCTGCCCGCACCTTCCTACCAGGTTGGTGAGAGAGTTTGGCTGTCCTCCCGCAACTTGAACCTTCGTGTGCCTTCCAATAAACTGGCTCCCCGTTATGTTGGTCCTTTTCGAATACTCCGACGGGTTAATCCTGTGGCCTACGCTTGACCTTTCTCCTGCAATGCGCATCTCCAATGTTTTTCATGTCTCCCTCTTGAAACCTTTGGTTTGTAATCGGTTTACCACTGTGTTGCCTCGTCCCCGTCCTATCTTTGTTGACAACCATGAGGAGTATGAGGTCAGCAGCATTATTCACTCTCGTATGTCCAGGGGCCGTGTACAGTATTTGGTTCACTGGAGGGTTTACGTTTCGGAGGAGCGTTCTTGGGTTCCCTCCTCTGATATTCATGCTCCCGCCCTCCTCCGTGCCTTCCATGCCCGTTTCCCCAATAAGCCTTTTGTCCTCCCGCGGGGGAGGAGTCGTTGAGGGGAGGGTACTGTCAGGTTTTTTTTCCCTGTTTTGTTTGCCATGTTCTGCTGGCAGCCATTTTACTCACCTCTCTTGCTGAACTCTGGTGCATTGTGGGGGATGCTGCTCATTTCCTGCACTTCCTTTTATGGCCAGACTGGTGTACATCATCAATGTGAGACAGGATGCAGTCTCAGAATTGTGATGTCATCACTTATTATTTAAAGGGCCTCTGTTCACTATGCTTTGCCTTTGCGTTGTCTCAGACCTGTTTGTGAGAGTTCCTGTGTATTACCTGGCTGTCTGACGTCCTTCCTGGTTCCTGATCCCTGGCTTGTTCCCGACTCTGCTGTTTTCCTTGTTCCTGATTCCGGCTCGTCTGACTACTCGCTTTGGCTCCTGACTCGGCTCGTCTGACTACCAGCTCTGGTTTTGACTCCTGGCTTGTTTTTTGACTTGTGGTCTTTTTATTATTTTTTGCTATTAATAAAGGTGTTATTATTTTTGCACTTCTCGTCTCAGTCTGATTCCTGGCACCCTGACAGTTGTCCACCCCTGGGATGTGAATTGCCGACAGCTAGCAAGAGTGGACTTCCGCCCACTGGAATATTTTGGCTACCTCGGTCATCGCTAAGGAACTCCTCGTTCCTCCCTGATGATTAATGTAAGCCACCAAAGTTATATTGTCTGACTGGAACCTGATAAACCGGACTAAGGCTAACTGGGGCCAGGTCAGAAGGGCATTGAAGATCGCTCTCAGTTCCAGAATGTTTATAGGAAGAACAGACTCCAACTGAGTTAAAACTCCCTGAGCCTTTTAGGGAGCCCCAGACTGCTCCCCACCCTAGAAGGCTGGCGACTGTTGTCACAATTACTCAAGAAGATCTGCAAAAGCAAGTTCCCTGGGAAAGGTGATTCAGGAACAACCACCATTGAAGAGAATCCCTTGTCTCCTGTTCCAGTAGTATTTGAGGAGACAAGTCCGCATAATCTCCGTTCCATTGCCTGAGCATGCTTAACTGCGGAGATCTGAGGTGGAACTGAGTAAATGGGATGATGACCATTGCCATCACCATCAGCCCGATTACCTCCATACACTGGGCTACTGACGGCCGAGGAGTGGACTGAAGGACTAGGCAAATTTTGATATTCTTTGATTTCCTGACTTCTGTCAGAAAAATCTGCATAGACAGGTAATCTATTATGGCTCCTAAGAAAGTTCCAGATCAGGGCAGGTCCTTCATACTGTCTGTGATTCAATAACCAACTTCTTGAATTGTTTTCCCTTATTCCAAGACTAACTGGATCCTCCAAGACTATTCCTGCTTGGAGGCGGAAAAAAAAAATTCCCTTGAATTTCGAAAAGAACGAAAATTACTCTGTCATCCCTCTGGTTGGTTTCTTTTGTCCTGAGGGAGAAGGCGACCCTTACCTCCCATAATATCAGAGATTATTTCCGTTAAGCCAGGTCCAAACAAGGTATTCCCCTAGTAAGGAAACGCTAAAAGCTTAGACTGGAGGATACATCCGCAGACCAAGGTTCTAACCGCAAGGTTCTGTGAGCTAGAACAGAGAAACCTGAAATCCCTGCTCCCAATGTTATAACTTGAAGGAAGCATCCATAATAAAGGAATTAGCCAATGTAAGAGCTTTTATCCTATCCTGGATTTCAACCAGTGGAGTTTCTGTCCTAATAGAATCAGACAACGCATCAAAACCATATGCTGCCGCACTAGTGACGGTAGTAATGCACACAGCTGTCTTTCATTGTAAGCTCTGATGCACATACATCTCCTTGAGTAACCCCTCTATCATTGTCTAAGGAGGAAAACAGCTCCTTCACCCTTGGGGATAGTTTGCCAAGTCTCGTTAACTGAGTCGGCTATGGGAAACATCTTTTAAAATATAGAAGATAGAGAAAAAGGTATACCCGGTCTCTTCCACCGAGGAAAGAACCTCAAAATTTTTATTCTTAAAAACAACAACGACCACTGTAGCTAAAACCTCCTTAAGTAACAGAAGGAGGTGATATAGCTTAAACTGAAGGGAACAACTTCAGAATCAGCAAAAGGAATAACACTGTCAGAATCTGAGAATTTCGTCTTCAGATGCTGCTAATTTACCCTCTTCCTCAGGCTCTGAGGGGGTATTTGGATAGCAATAACAGCGTCAAAAACCTCGCTTGCTGAATGACTGATTTTCCTCTTACGCTTAATCTGTCATACTGGAACAGCAGACAACGCATCTGAAAATGCAGAAGACATGAGAGAAGCGATGTCTTTGAAAGCAACTCCAGCGTGAGGTAGAGAGGAACCACAGGGCACTGAATGTGAGGGTGGAAAATTTTTGGGAAGCCTGAGGGCAAGCTGCAGTATATATTGAACAGCAACCTCATCAGAAAATATTGGCTTAGAAAAAAGCCTATCTCAGTAGCCTACAGTTCTCTCCATACCTGAGGAACAGGAAAGGGATTGATGGTTCCACATTGGCAGTAAAACATAATGAGACCCTTTATAAAACCTCTTGGTTCATTCTAACATCCAACAGTTTGATTATCAAAGGGTTAAAATTTCCTATTAAAAACTGCAAAAACCTAAAAACATTACGGTCTCTTTAAATAAAAAACATAATTTATGCTTACCTGATAAATTCATTTCTCGTGATGTATTGAGTCCACGGATTCATCCATTACTTGTGGGATATTATCCTTCCCTACAGGAAGTGGCAAAGAGAGCACCCACAGCAGAGCTGCCTATATAGCTCCCCCCCTAACTCCATCCCTCAGTCATTCGACCGAAGGCTAGGAAGAAAAAGGAGAAACTATAAGGTGCAGTGGTGACTGAAAGTTTCAAAAATAAAAATATATATGCCTGTCTTAGAAAAAACAGGGCGGGCCGTGGACTCGATACATCACAAGAGAAATGAAATTATCAGGTAAGCATAAATTATGTTTTCTCTTGTAAGATGTATCGAGTCCACGGATTCATCCATTACTTGTGTGAAAAAATAAAATGAGAGGTTTAGACACAGTACAACTGCTGTGCTCACCAACAAAATAAAGGGTGCGCCAAACAAAAAAGATCGATATGCATAAATATACCAGTGGTAAAACTAATTGAATTCACTTAAAAAATAAAATAAAATATTTAAGTATGAATAAAAATGAATTAAATGTGCCAATAAATAAATATTAAAATTTCAAATGAAGTATTAGAATTGCAAATAATGCGGACATATAATAGCCAATATTGTGATAAAGTCCTTTAGAATGGGTATTAACCCAGGGTAAATACAATTCATCAATCCAATGGTGAGCTGCTCTCTCCAAGTTGTAAGCAGAGAATGTAAGTGTCCTAAAAGACAAAAGAAGAGGCGCTCTTTGTGCAGCAAGTTCCAATACAAACTGAAAATCTGTTGACAGTGCTCAAGGTATTATACTCACAAGGGTGACTGCACATACAGTGCAATAATAGGCAAGCCAAAACTTCAGAGCCGTTCGGCTGACTCCTCAATGGCGTATCTGCCACGCAATTGCTGAAGCCCAGGTGCTACTAGCAATGGTCCGGTCTCTCCAAACAGCCTCCATGGTAGGCAGCAATAAACAGCTTAATAAAGATCCAATAGCTGTCAATGTAGGGTGATCACAAAACCCACAGGAGCAAGGAAGAGTGATAAAAGTCATTACTTAATGAATTACTTAATTAATTACTTGTGTGATACCAATACCAAAGCTCTAGGACATGGATGAAGGGAGGGACAAGACAGGGACCTTTAAACAGAAGGCACCACTGCTTGAAGAGCCTTTCTCCCAAAAATAGCCTCAGAAGAAGCAAAAGTATCAAATTTGTAAAATTTGGAAAAAGTATGAAGCGAAGACCAAGTTGCCGCCTTACAAATCTGTTCAACAGAAGCGTCATTTTTTAAAGCCCATGTGGAAGCCACAGCTCTAGTAGAATGAGCAGTAATTCTTTCAGGAGGCTGCTCTCCAGCAGTCTCATAAGCCAAACGGATGATGCTTCTCAGCCAAAAGGAAAGAGAGGTAACTGTAGCCCTTTGACCTTTCCATTTACCGGAATAAACAACAAACAATGAAGATGTCTGACGGAAATCTTTAGTTGCTTGTAAGTAGAATTTTAAAGCACAAACCACATCAAGATTGTGCAACAAACGTTCCTTCTTTGATGAAGGATTAGGACACAAATAAGGAACAACAATCTCTTGATTGATATTCTTATTAGAAACAACCTTAGGGAGAAACCCAGGTTTGGTACGCATTATTTTGGTTACTTCCATCATCGCTAGAGAACTCCTTGTTCCTCCCTGATGATTGATATAAGCTACAGTCGTGATGTTGTCCGACTGAAACCTGATGATTTTGGCCGCAGCAAGCTGAGGCCACGCCTGAAGCGTATTGAATATCGCTCTCAGTTCTAGAATGTTTATCGGAAGAATCGATTCCTCCCGAGACCATAAGCCCTGTGCTTTCAGGGAGTTCCAGACTGCACCCCAGCCTAACAGGCTGGCATCTGTCGTTACTATGAGCCACTCTGGTCTGTGGAAACAGATTCCCTGAGACAGGTGGTCCTGAGACAACGACCAGAGAAGAGAATCTCTGGTCTCCTGGTCCAGATGCAGTTGAGGAGATAAATCTGCATAATCCCCATTCCACTGTTTGAGCATGCTTAGTTGCAGTGGTCTGAGGTGTAGGCGGGCAAAAGGAACTTTGTCCATTGCCGCTACCATGAGTCCGATTATCTCCATACACTGAGCCACTGATGGCCGAGGAATGGAATGAAGAGCTCGGCAAGTGGTTAAGATCTTTGATTTTCTGACCTCCGTCAGAAATATTTTCATTTCCACCGAGTCTATTAGAGTTCCTAGGAAGGAAACTCTTGTTTGAGGGAAGAGAGAACTCTTTTTTATGTTCACCTTCCACCCGTGAGATCTCAGAAAAGCCAACACGATGTCCGTATGAGATTTGGTCAGCTGGAAAGGCGACGCCTGAATTAAGATGTCATCCAGATAAGGCGCCACTGCTATGCCCCGTGGATGAAGAACCGCCAGAAGGGACCCTAGCACCTTGGTGAAAATTCTGGGAGCCGTGGCCAACCCGAAGGGAAGGGCCACAAACTGGTAATGCCTGTTTAGAAAGGCGAATCTGAGAAATTGATGATGATCTCTGTGAATAGGGATGTGTAGATACGCATCCTTTAAATCCACGGTAGTCATATATTGACCTTCCTGGATCAGAGGTAGAATAGTCTGAATAGTCTCCATCTTGAAAGATGGAACTTTGAGGAACTTGTTTAGAATCTTGAGATCCAAGATTGGTCTGAAAGTTCCCTCTTTCATGGGAACCACAAACAGGTTTGAGTAAAAACATAATTTATGCTTACCTGATAAATTTATTTCTCTTGTGGTGTATCCAGTCCACGGATCATCCATTACTTGTGGGATATTCTCATTTCCAACAGGAAGTTGCAAGAGGACACCCACAGCAGAGCTGTCTATATAGCTCCTCCCCTAACTGCCATATCCAGTCATTCGACCGAAAAAAAACAGAGAAAGGAGAAACCATAGGGTGCAGTGGTGACAGTAGTTTAAAATTAAAAAATACCTGCCTTAAAATGACAGGGCGGGCCGTGGACTGGATACACCACAAGAGAAATAAATTTATCAGGTAAGCATAAATTATGTTTTCTCTTGTAAGGTGTATCCAGTCCACGGATCATCCATTACTTGTGGGATACCAATACCAAAGCTAAAGTACACGGATGAAGGGAGGGACAAGGCAGGTACTTAAACGGAAGGCACCACTGCCTGTAAAACCTCTCTCCCAAAAATAGCCTCCGAAGAAGCAAAAGTATCAAATTTGTAGAATTTTGAAAAAGTATGAAGCGAAGACCAAGTCGCCGCCTTGCAAATCTGTTCAACAGAAGCCTCATTTTTAAAGGCCCATGTGGAAGCCACAGCCCTAGTAGAATGAGCTGTAATCCTTTCTGGAGGCTGCTGGCCAGCAGTCTCATAGGCTAAGCGGATAATGCTTCTTAGCCAAAAAGAAAGAGAGGTTGCCGAAGCCTTTTGACCTCTCCTCTGTCCAGAGTAGACAACAAACAAAGCAGATTTTTGACGAAAATCTTTAGTAGCTTGTAAGTAAAACTTTAAAGCACGAACCACGTCCAGATTGTGTAACAGACGTTGCTTCTTTGAAGAAGGATTAGGACACAAAGACGGAACAACAATCTCTTGATTGATATTCTTATTAGATACCACCTTAGGTAAAAACCCAGGTTTGGTACACAGAACTACCTTATCTGCATGGAAGATCAGATAAGGAGAATCACATTGTAAGGCAGATAACTCGGAAACTCTACGAGCCGAGGAAATAGCTACCAAAAAAAAGAACCAAATTTAACCCCTTAATGACCACAGCACGTTTGGGACCAAGGCTATTTTTACATTTCTGCGGTGTTTGTGTTTAGCTGTAATTTTCCTCTTACTCATTTACTGTACCCACACATATTATATACCGTTTTTCTCGCCATTAAATGGACTTTCTAAAGATACCATTATTTTCATCATATCTTATAATTTACTATAAAAAAAATTATAAAATATGAGGAAAAAATTGAAAAAAACACACTTTTTCTAACTTTGACCCCCAAAATCTGTTACACATCTACAACCACCAAAAAACACCCGTGCTAAATAGTTTCTAAATTTTGTCCTGAGTTTAGAAATACCCAATGTTTACATGTTCTTTGCTTTTTTTGTAAGTTATAGGGCAATAAGTACAAGTAGCACTTTGCTATTTCCAAACCATTATTTTTCAAAATTAGCGCTAGTTACATTAGAACACTAATATCTTTCAGGAATCTCTGAATATCCATTGACATGTATATATTTTTTTTTAGTAGACATCCCAAAGTATTCATCTAGGCCCATTTTGGTATATTTCATGCCACCATTTCACTGCCAAATGCGATTAAATACAAAAAATTGTTCACTTTTTTACTAATTTTTTCACAAACTTTTGGTTTCTCACTGAAATTATTTACAAACAGCTTCTGCAATTATGGCACAAATGGTTGTAAATTCTTCTCTGGGATCCCCTTTGTTCAGAAATAGCAGACATATATGGCTTTGGTGTTGCTTTTTAGTAATTAGAAGGCTGCTAAATGCCACTGCGCACTACACGTGTATTATGGCCAGCAGTGAAGGGGTTAATTATGGAGCATGTAGGGAACTTTTAGGGATAATTTTAGCTTTAGTGTAGTGTAGTAGACAACCCCAAGTATTGATCTAGGCCAATTTTGGTATATTTCATGCCACCATTTCACCGCCAAATGCGATCAAATTAAAAAAAAAATTAAATTTTTCACAATTTTAGGTTTCTCACTGAAATTATTTACAAACAGCTTGTGCAATTATGGCACAAATGGTTGTAAATGCTTCTCTGGGATCCCCTTTGTTCAGAAATAGCAGACATATATGGCTTTGGCGTTGCTTTTTGGTAATTAGAAGGCCGCTAAATGCCGCTGCGCATCACACGAGTATTATGGCTAGCAGTGAAGGGGTTAATTAGGTAGCTTGTAGGGAGTTTGCAGGGTTAATTTTAGCTTTAGTGTAGAGATCAGCCTCCCACCTGACACATCACACCCCCTGATCCCTCCCAAACAGCTCTCTTCCATCCCCAAACCCACAATTGTCCCCGCCATCTTAAGTACTGGCAGAAAGTCTGCCAGTACTAAAATAAAAGCTATCTTTTATTTTTTTTTATTTTTTTTTGAGCATATTTACATATGCTGCTATGTAGGATCCCCCCTTAGCCCCCAACCTCCCTGATCCCCCCCCCCAAACAGCTCTCTAACCCCCCCCCTGCCTTATTGAGCGCCATATTGGGTACTGGCAGCTGTCTGCCAGTACCCAGTTTCAAATTAAAAACGTTTTGGTTTATTTTTATTAAAAAAAAAAAACTATTTTCTGTAGTGTAGCTGCCCCCCCACAACCCCCAACCCCCAACCCTCTCCCAGATTACTAATTTTATTTATTTATCCCACTGAGTCTCTCCCACTGAGTCCTTATATTTGTTCCATAGTGTAGGGTTCCCACCCGCACACGCGCGCACCCACCCTCGTGCACGCGCGCGCGCACGCTCCAGTGCACGCGCGCGCATTCTGGCACGCACCCCACACGCGATCCTGCCCCCCTCCTCCATTGATCACCGCCCACCCGCCTCCCTTGGTAAGCTCCCACCCACCAACGAATACTGCGATCAATGGCCGATGCAGAGAGGGCCACAGAGTGGCTCTCTCTGCATCGGACTGCTCAAAACTGTTATTGCAGGATGCCTCAATATCGAGGCATCACTGCAATAACATGAAAGCGGCTGGAAGCGATCAGGATCGCTTCCAGGGCTTTCAAAGACCAACGACGTACGGGGTACGTCCTTGGTCATTAACTGCATTTTTTTGCAGGACGTACCCCATACGTCGTTGGTCGTTAAGGGGTTAAGCTCCAAGGTGGAGCAACAGGTTTAAACACAAGCTTGATTCTAACTAAAGCCTGACAAAACGCCTGAACGTCTGGGACATCCACCAGACGCTTGTGCAAAAGAATAGATAGATAGAATAGATAGCGCAGAAATCTGTCCCTTTAAGGAACTAGCTGACAATCCTTTCTCCAATCCTTCTTGGAGAAAAGATAATATCCTGGGAATCCTGACCTTACTCCATGAGTAGCCCTTGGATTCACACCAATAAAGACATTTACGCCTTATCTTATGATAGATTTTCCTGGTGACAGGCTTTCGTGCCTGAATTAAGGTATCAATGACTGACTCGGAGAAAACACGCTTTGATAAAATCAAGCGTTCAATCTCCAGGCAGTCAGCCTCAGAGAAATTAGATTTGGATGGTTGAAAGTACCTTGAAGTAGAAGGTCCTGTCTCAGCGGCAGAGTCCATGGTGGAAAAGATGACATGTCCACTAGATCTGCATACCAAGTCCTGCGTGGCCACGCAGGCGCTATCAAGATCACTGATGCTCTCTCCTGCTTGATCTTGGCAATCAGACGAGGTAGCAGAGGAAACGGTGGAAACACATAAGCCAGGTTGAAGGACCAAGGCACTGCTAGAGCATCTATCAGCGTTGCCTTGGGGTCCCTGGACCTGGATCCGTAACAAGGAAGCTTGGCGTTCTGGCGAGACGCCATGAGATCCAGTTCTGGTTTTCCCCAACGATGAACCAATTGTGCAAACATCTGTCGACTTAGAAAATCCGCCTCCCAGTTCTCTACACCTGGGATATGGATAGCTGATAGGTGGCAAGAGTGAATCTTATCTTTGAGACTTCTAACATCGCTAGGGAACTCCTTGTTCCCCCTTGATGGTTGATGTAAGCCACAGTCGTGATGTTGTCCGACTGAAATCTGATGAACCTCATTGTCGCTAGCTGAGGCCAAGCCTGAAGAGTATTGAATATCGCTCTTAGTTCCAGAATGTTTATTGGAAGGAGTGACTCCTCCTGAGATCCCTGAGCCTTCAGGGAGTTCCAGACTGCACCCCAACCTAGAAGGCTGGCATCTGTCGTTACAATTGTCCAATCTGGCCTGCGAAAGGTCATACCTTTGGACAGATGGACCCGAGATAGCCACCAGAGAAGAGAATCCCTAGTCTCTTGATCCAGATTTAGTAGAGGGGACAAATCTGTGTAATCCCCATTCCACTGACTGAGCATGCAGAGTTGCAGCGGTCTGAGATGTAGGCGTGCAAACGGCACTATGTCCATTGCCGCTACCATTAAGCCGATTACTTCCATGCACTGAGCCACCGAAGGGCAAGGAATGGAATAAAGAACACGGCAGGAATTTAGAAGTTTTGATAACCTGGACTCCGTCAGGTAAATTTTCATTTCTACAGAATCTATCAGAGTCCCTAGGAAGGAAACTCTTGTGAGGGGGGATAGAGAACTCTTTTCCTCGTTCACTTTCCACCCATGCGACCTCAGAAATGCCAACACTATGTCCGTATGAGACTTGGCAATTTGGAAGTTTGACGCCTGAATCAGGATGTCGTCTAAATAAGGGGCCACTGCTATGCCCCGCGGCCTTAGGACCGCCAGAAGCGACCCCAGAACCTTCGTAAAAATTCTTGGGGCTGTAGCTAACCCAAAGGGAAAGGCAAACCTGAGAAACCGATGATGATCTTTGTGTATCGGAATGTGAAGATAAGCATCCTTTAAATCCACTGTAGTCATGTATTGACCCTCCTGGATCATAGGTAGGATGGTACGAATAGTCTCCATCTTGAATGATGGAACTCTGAGGAATTTGTTTAAGATCTTTAGATCCAAAATTGGTCTGAAGGTTCCCTCTTTTTTGGGAACTACAAACAGATTTGAGTAAAATCCTCCAGTGATATCAGCAATAATCTCCTTCAAACCAGGCCCGAATAGGGTCTGCCCCTTGAAGAGAATGTTAAGCAGCTTAGACTTTGAAGTAACGTCAGCTGACCATGATTTAAGCCATAGTGCTCTGTGCGCCTGGATAGGAAAACCAGAATTCTTAGCCGTTAGTTTAGTCAAATGAACAATGGCATCAGAAACAAAAGAATTGGCTAGCTTCAGTGCTCTAAGCTTGTCAAGTATGTCATCTAATGGAGTCGCTACCTGTAAAGCCTCTTCCAGAGACTCAAACCAGAACGCCGCAGCAGTGACAGGAGCAATGCATGCAAGGGGCTGTAGGATAAAACCTTGTTGAATAAACATTTTCTTAAGGTAACCCTCTAACTTTTTATCCATTGGATCTAAGAAAGCACAACTGTCCTCGACAGGGATAGTAGTACGCTTTGCTAGAGTAAAAACTGCTCCTTCCACCTTAGGAACTGTCTGCCATAAGTCCCGTGTGGTGGCGTCTATTGGAAACATTTTTCTAAAAATAGGAGGGGGAGAGAACGGCACACCTGGTCTATCCCATTCCTTAGTAATAATTTCTGTAAACCTTTTAGGTATTGGAAAAACATCAGTGCACACCGGCACTGCATAGTATTTGTCCAATCTACACAATTTCTCTGGCACTGCAATTGTATCACAGTCATTCAGAGCAGCTAAAACCTCCCTGAGTAACACGCGGAGGTGTTCAAGCTTAAATTTAAATGTAGAGATATCAGAATCAGGTTGCATCATCTTCCCTGAGTCAGAAACATCACCCACAGAAAGAAGCTCTCCTTCGTCAGCTTCTGCATATTGTGAGGCATTATCAGACATAGCTCTTAAAGCGTCAGTATGCTCTGTATTTCGTCTAACTCCAGAGCTATCTCGCTTTCCTCTAAATTCAGGTAGTCTGGCTAATACAGCTGACAGTGTATTATCCATGACTGCCGCCATGTCTTGTAAAGTAAACGCTATGGGCGCCCTAGAAGTACTTGGCGCCATTTGAGCGTGAGTCCCTTGAGCGGGAGTCAAAGGATCTGACCCGTGGGGAGAGTTAGTCGGCATAACTTCCCCCTTGTCAGATTCCTCTGGTGATAAATTTTTTAAAGACAGAATATGATCTTTATTGCTTAAAGTGAAATCAGTACATTTGGTACACATTCTAAGAGGGGGTTCCACAATGGCTTTAAAACATAATGAACAAGGAGTTTCCTCTATGTCAGACATGTTTAAACAGACTGGCAATGAGACTAGCAAGCTTGGAAAACATTTTAAATCAGGTTAACAAGCAAATATAAGAAACGGTACTGTGCCTTTAACAGAAACAAATTTTGTCAGAATTTGAAAAACAGTGAAAAAAGGCAGTAAATGAAACAACATTTTTACAGTGTGTATAATAAGCTAACAGAGCATTGCACCCACTTGCAAATGGATGATTAACCCCTTAGTTCAAAAAACGGATCAAAAAAATGATAGACGTTTTTTAACAGTCACACCAAACTGCCACAACCATGCTGTGGGCTACCTTCCCCAACAAACGATTTTGGAAAGCCTAAGAGCCCTTTAGAGATGTCCTATAGCATTCAGGGGACTCCTGGAGGAAGCTGGATGTCTCAGTCTGTAAAAATTTACTGCGCAAAAAAGCGCTAAATTAGGCCCCTCCCACTCATAGTAACACAGTGGAAAGCCTCAGGAAACTGTTTCTAGGCAAATTTAAGCCAGCCATGTGGAAAAAACTAGGCCCCAATAAAGTTTTATCACCAAAGTATATATAAAAACATTTAAACATGCCAGCAAACATTTTATATTGTAAATTACCTCAGAAAGTAAGCATGATACCAGTCGCTATTAAATGACTGTATTCAGGCTTACCTTACATAAATTTGGCATCAGCAGCATTTTCTAGCATTCACATCTTCTAGAAAAATCTTAACTGCACATACCTCATAGCAGGATAACCTGCACGCCATTCCCCCGCTGAAGTTTTCTCTCTCTTCAGTCATGTGTGAGAAAAGCAATGGATCTTAGTTACAACCTGCTAAGATCATAGAAATCACAGGCAGATTCTTCTATTTTTCTGCCTGGAACAAAATAGTACAACTCCGGTACCATTTAAAAATAATAAACTTTTGATTGAAGCAAAATAACAGCTACATTTCATCACTTCTCTCTTACTACCTCCATGTTTGTTGAGAGTTGCAAGAGAATGACTGGATATGGCATTTAGGGGAGGAGCTATATAGACAGCTCTGCTGTGGGTGTCCTCTTGCAACTTCCTGTTGGGAATGAGAATATCCCACAAGTAATGGATGATCCGTGGACTGGATACACCTTACAAGAGAAATCCTAGCCCCTGTTCCTCTTTTGGGACTGGGCGAATCACCCCCATGGTATGTAGGTCTTCTACACAGCGTAAGAACGCCTCTCTCTTTGTCTGGTTTGCAGACAATCGAGAAATGTGAAATCTCCCCTTTGGAAGGGAGTACTTGAACTCCAAAAACTATCCCTGTGACACAATTTCTAAAGCCCAGGGATCGTAAACATCTCTTGCCCAAGCCTGAGCGAAGAGAGAGAGTCTGCCCCCTCCTAGATCCGGTCCCGGATCGGGGGCAACCCCTTCATGCTGTCTTGGCGGCAGCAGCGGACTTCTTGGGCTGTTTACCCTTGTTCCAAGTCTGGTTAGGTCTCCAGACTGACTTGGATTGGGCAAAATTTCCCTCCTGCTTTGAAGTAGAGGCAGTTGAAACGGGACCACTTTTAAAGTTCCGAAAGGAACGAAAATTATTTTGCTTAGCCCTTGTCTTACTAGATCTATCCTGAGGAAGGACATGACCCTTCCCTCCAGTGATGTCTAAAATAATCTCTTTCAGTTCAGGCCCGAAAAGGGTCTTTCCTATGAAAGAGATGTTCAAAAGCTTAGATTTTGATGACACATCAGCAGACCAGGAATTGCAAGACCTGAACTTTTTGACGCTAATTTAGCCAGTTGAAAAGCGGCATATGTAATAAAAGAATTAGCACACTTAAGGGCCTTAATTCTGTCCAAAATCTCCTCTAAAGGAGTCTCCATCTGAAGAGCCTCTTCTAGAGCCTCAAACCAGAAAGCAGCTGCAGTAGTTACAGGAACAATGCAAGCAATAGGTTGAAGAGAAAAAACAGAATTTATGTTTACCTGATAAATTTCTTTCTCCAACGGTGTGTCCGGTCCACGGCTTCATCCTTACTTGTGGGATATTCTCTTCCCCTACAGGAAATGGCAAAGAGAGCACACAGCAAGAGCTGTCCATATAGCCCCGCCTCTGGCTCCGCCCCCCAGTCATTCGACCGACGGTTAGGAGAAAAAGGAGAAACCATAGGGTGCCGTGGTGACTGTAGTGTATAAAGAAAGAAATTTTTCAAACCTGATTAAAAACCAAGGCGGGCCGTGGACCGGACACACCGTTGGAGAAAGAAATTTATCAGGTAAAACATAATTTATGTAAGAACTTACCTGATAAATTCATTTCTTTCATATTAGCAAGAGTCCATGAGCTAGTGACGTATGGGATATACATTCCTACCAGGAGGGGCAAAGTTTCCCAAACCTCAAAATGCCTATAAATACACCCCTCACCACACCCACAAATCAGTTTAACGAATAGCCAAGAAGTGGGGTGATAAGAAAAAAGTGCGAAAGCATAAAAAATAAGGAATTGGAATAATTGTGCTTTATACAAAAAATCATAACCACCACAAAAAAAGGGTGGGACTCATGGACTCTTGCTAATATGAAAGAAATGAATTTATCAGGTAAGTTCTTACATAAATTATGTTTTCTTTCATGTAATTAGCAAGAGTCCATGAGCTAGTGACGTATGGGATAATGAATACCCAAGATGTGGATCTTCCACGCAAGAGTCACTAGAGAGGGAGGGATAAAATAAAGACAGCCAATTCCGCTGAAAAATAATCCACACCCAAAACAAAGTTTAAATTATAAGCAGAAGAATCAAACTGAAACAGCTGCCTGAAGTACTTTTCTAACAAAAACTGCTTCAGAAGAAGAAAACACATAAAAATGGTAGAATTTAGTAAAGGTATGCAAAGAAGACCAAGTTGCTGCTTTGCAAATCTGATCAACCGAAGCTTCATTCTTGAATGCCCAGGAAGTAGAGACTGACCTAGTCGAATGAGCTGTAATCCTTTGAGGCGGAGTTCTACCCGACTCAACATAAGCATAATGAATCAAAGACTTTAACCAAGATGCCAAAGAAATGGCAGAAGCCTTCTGACCTTTCCTAGAACCAGAAAAGATAACAAATAGACTAGAAGTCTTTCGGAAATCTTTAGTAGCTTCAACATAATATTTCAAAGCTCTAACTACATCCAAAGAATGCAACAATCTTTCCTTAGAGTTCTTAGGATTAGGACACAATAAAGGAACCACAATTTCTCTACTAATGTTGTTAGAATTCACAACCTTAGGTAAAAATTTAAATGAAGTTCGCAACACCGCCTTATCCTGATGAAAAATCAGAAAAGGAGACTCACAAGAAAGAGCAGATAATTCAGAAACTCTTCTAGCAGAAGAGAAGGCCAAAAGAAACAAAACTTTCCAAGAAAGTAATTTAATATCCAGCGAATGCATAGGTTCAAACGGAGGAGCTTGAAGAGCCCCCAGAACCAAATTCAAACTCCAAGGAGGAGAAATTGACTTAATAACAGGTTTTATACGAACCAAAGCCTGTACAAAACAATTAATATCAGGAAGACTAGCAATCTTTCTGTGAAAAAGAACAGAAAGAGCAGAGATTTGTCCTTTCAAGGAACTTGCAGACAAACCTTTATCCAAACCATCCTGAAGAAACTGTAAAAAAAGAAACTGTAAAATTCTAGGAATTCTAAAAGAATGCCAAGAAAAATGATGAGAAGAACACCAAGAAATGTTACGAGCCTGTAACATAGTATTAATTACGGAGTCAGAGAAACCTCTATAACTGAGAATCAAGCGTTCAATCTCCATACCTTCAAATTTAAGGATTTGAGATCCTGATGGAAAAAAGGACCTTGCGATAGAAGGTCTGGTCTTAACGGAAGAGTCCACGGTTGGCAAGTAGCCATCCGGACAAGATCCGCATACCAAAACCTGTGAGGCCATGCTGGAGCCACCAGCAGAACAAACGAACGCTCCTTTAGAATCTTGGAAATCACTCTTGGAAGAAGAACTAGAGGCGGAAAGATATAGGCAGGATGATACTTCCAAGGAAGTGACAATGCATCCACTGCTTCCGCCTGAGGATCCCTGGATCTGGACAGATATCTGGGAAGCTTCTTGTTTAGATGAGAAGCCATCAGATCTATTTCCGGAAGTCCCCACATTTGAACAATCTGAAGAAATACCTCTGGGTGAAGAGACCATTCGCCCGGATGTAACGTTTGGCGACTGAGATAATCCGCTTCCCAATTGTCTATACCTGGGATATGAACCGCAGAAATTAGACAGGAGCTGGATTCCGCCCATACAAGTATTCGAGATACTTCTTTCATAGCCAGAGGACTGTGAGTCCCTCCTTGATGATTGACATATGCCACGGTTGTGACATTGTCCGTCTGAAAACAAATGAACGACTCTCTCTTTAGAAGAGGCCACGACTGAAGAGCTCTGAAAATTGCACGGAGTTCCAAAATGTTGATCGGTAATCTCGCCTCCTGAGATACCCAATCCCCTTGTGCTATCAGAGACCCCCATACAGCTCCCCAACCTGTCAGACTTGCATCTGTTGAAATCACAGTCCAGGTTGGAAGAACAAAAGAAGCCCCCTGAACTAAACGATGGTGGTCTGTCCACCACGTCAGAGAGTGTCGAAGAATCGGTTTTAAAGATATTAATTGAGATATCTTTGTATAATCCCTGCACCACTGGTTCAGCATACAGAGCTGAAGAGGTCGCATGTGAAAACGAGCAAAGGGGATCGCGTCCGATGCAGCAGTCATAAGACCTAGAATTTCCATGCATAAGGCTACCGAAGGGAATGATTGAGACTGAAGGTTTCGACAAGCTGAAACCAATTTCAGACGTCTCTTGTCCGTCAGAGACAAAGTCATGGACACTGAATCTATCTGGAAACCTAAAAAGGTTACCCTTGTCTGAGGAATCAACAAACTCTTTGGTAAATTGATCCTCCAACCATGTTCTCGAAGAAATGATACAAGTCGATTCGTATGAGATTCTGCTAAATGTGAAGACTGAGCAAGTACCAAGATATCATCCAAATAAGGAAATACGACAATACCCTGTTCTCTGATTACAGATAGAAGGGCACCGAGAACCTTTGTAAAAATCCTTAGAGCTGTTGCTAGGCCAAACGGCAGAGCCACAAACTGGTAATGCTTGTCTAGGAAAGAGAATCTCAGAAACTGGTAATGATCTGGATGAATCGGAATATGCAGATATGCATCTTGTAAATCTATTGTGGACATATAATGCCCTTGCTGAACAAAAGGCAGGATAGTCCTTATAGTTACCATTTTGAATGTTGGTATCCTTACATAACGATTCAATATTTTTAAATCCAGAACTGGTCTGAAGGAATTCTCCTTCTTTGGAACAATGAAGAGATTTGAGTAAAACCCCAGCCCCTGTTCCAGAACTGGAACTGGCATAATTACTCCAGCCAACTCTAGATCTGAAACACATTTCAGAAATGCTTGAGCCTTCACTGGATTTAATGGGACATGGGAAAGAAAAATTTTTCTTGCAGGAGGCCTTATCTTGAAGCCTATTCTGTACCCTTGTGAAACAAGGTTCTGAATCCAAAGGTTGTGAATCGAATTGATCCAAATTTCTTTGAAAAATCGTAATCTGCCCCCTACCAGCTGGGCTGGAATGAGGGCCGCACCTTCATGTGGACTTGGGAGCTGGCTTTGGCTTTCTAAAAGGCTTGGATTTATTCCAGACTGGAGATGGTTTCCAAACTGATACCGCTCCTGTAGGGGAAGGATCAGGTTTTTGTTCCTTATTGTGACGAAAGGAACGAAAACGATTAGCAGACCTAAATTTACCTTTAGATTTTTTATCCTGTGGTAAAAAAGTTCCTTTCCCCCCAGTAACAGTTGAAATAATAGAATCCAACTGTGAACCAAACAATTTATTACCCTGGAAAGAAAGGGAAAGCAAAGTTGACTTAGAAGACATATCAGCATTCCAAGTTTTAAACCATAAAGCTCTTCTAGCTAAAATAGCTAAAGACATATACCTGACATCAACCCTAATGATATCAAAGATGGCATCACAAATAAAATTATTAGCATGTTGAAGAAGATTAACAATGCTATGAGTATTATGATCTGTTACTTGTTGTGCTAAGGCTTCCAACCAAAAAGTTGAAGCTGCAGCAACATCCGCCAAAGATATAGCAGGTCTAAGAAGATTACCTGAACATAAGTAAGCTTTTCTTAGAAAGGATTCAATTTTCCTATCTAAAGGATCCTTAAAGGAAGTACTATCTGCCGTAGGAATAGTAGTACGTTTAGCAAGAGTAGAGATAGCCCCATCAACCTTAGGGATTTTGTCCCAAAACTCTAATCTGTCAGATGGCACAGGATATAATTGCTTAAACCGTTTAGAAGGAGTAAATGAATTACCCAAATTATTCCATTCCCTGGAAATTACTTCAGAAATAGCATCAGGGACGGGAAAAACCTCTGGAGTAACTACAGGAGGTTTAAAAACCGTATTCAAAAGTTTAGATTTAGTATCAGGAGGACCAGATTCCTCTATTTCTAATGCAATTAAGACTTCTTTAAGCAAAGAACGAATAAATTCAATTTTAAATAAATATGAAGATTTATCAGTATCAACCTCTGAAACAGAATCCTCTGAACTAGAAGAATCATTATCAGAATCAGAATGATGATGTTCATTTAAAAATTCATCTGAAAAATTAGAAGTTTTAAAAGACCTTTTACGTTTACTGGAAGGAGGAATAACAGACATAGCCTTCTTAATAGATTTAGAAACAAAATCTCTTATGTTAACAGGAACACCCTGAATATTAGATGTTGATGGAACAGCAACAGGTAATGGAACATTACTAAAGGAAATATTATCTGCATTAATAAGTTTGTCATGACATTCATTACAAACAAAAGCCGGAGGAACAGATACCACAAGTTTACAACAAATACACTTAACTTTGGTAGATCCAGCATCAGGCAGCAATTTTCCAGAAGTATCTTCTGATTCAGGGTCAATCTGAGACATCTTGCAATATGTAATAGAAAAAACAACATATAAAGCAAAATTGATCAAATTCCTTAAAAGACAGTTTCAGGAATGGGAAAAAATGCCAATGAACAAGCTTCTAGCAACCAGAAGCAAATAAACAATGAGACTTAAATAATGTGGAGACAATAATGACGCCCATATTTTTTAGCGCCAAAAAAGACGCCCACATTATTTGGCGCCTAAATGCTCTAAGCGCCAAAAATGATGCCACATCCGGTGACGCCGGCATTTTTGGCGCAAAAACGTCAAAAAAAACAAAAAAAAAAAATGACGCAACTTCCGGCGACAAGTATGATGCCGGAAATGACAAAGAAAATTTTTGCGCCAAAAAAAGTCCGCGCCAAGAATGACGCAATAAAATGAAGCATTTTCAGCCCCCGCGAGCCTAACAGCCCACAGGAAAAAAAGTCAAATTTTAAGGTAAGAAAAAACATAATTTATGCTTACCTGATAAATTCCTTTCTTCTGTAGTGTGATCAGTCCACGGGTCATCATTACTTCTGGGATATTAACTGCTCCCCTACAGGAAGTGCAAGAGGATTCACCCAGCAGAGCTGCATATAGCTCCTCCCCTCTACGTCACTCCCAGTCATTCGACCAAGGACCAACGAGAAAGGAAAAGCCAAGGGTGAAGTGGTGACTGGAGTATAAATTAAAAAATATTTACCTGCCTTAAAAACAGGGCGGGCCGTGGACTGATCACACTACAGAAGAAAGGAATTTATCAGGTAAGCATAAATTATGTTTTCTTCTGTTAAGTGTGATCAGTCCACGGGTCATCATTACTTCTGGGATACCAATACCAAAGCAAAAGTACACGGATGACGGGAGGGATAGGCAGACTCTTTATACAGAAGGAACCACTGCCTGAAGAACCTTTCTCCCAAAAATAGCCTCCGATGAAGCAAAGGTGTCAAATTTGTAAAATTTGGAAAAAGTATGAAGCGAAGACCAAGTTGCAGCCTTGCAAATCTGTTCAACAGAGGCCTCATTCTTGAAGGCCCAAGTGGAAGCCACAGCTCTAGTAGAATGAGCTGTAATTCTTTCAGGGGGCTGCTGTCCAGCAGTCTCATAAGCTAAACGAATTATGCTACGAAGCCAAAAAGAAAGAGAGGTAGCGGAAGCTTTTTGACCTCTCCTCTGCCCAGAGTAAATGACAAACAGAGAAGACGTTTGTCGGAATTCCTTAGTTGCCTGCAAGTAAAATTTTAGAGCCCGGACTACATCCAGGTTGTGCAGTAGACGTTCCTTCTTTGAAGAAGGATTTGGGCATAAAGAAGGAACAACAATCTCTTGATTGATATTCCTGTTAGTAACTACCTTAGGTAAGAACCCAGGTTTAGTACGCAGGACTACCTTATCCGAATGAAAAATCAAATAAGGAGAATCACAATGTAAGGCTGATAATTCAGAGACTCTTCGAGCCGAGGAAATAGCCATTAAAAATAGAACTTTCCAAGATAACAACTTTATATCAATGGAATGAAGGGGTTCAAACGGAACGCCCTGTAAAACATTAAGAACAAGGTTTAAACTCCATGGTGGAGCAACAGTTTTAAACACAGGCTTAATCCTGGCCAAAGCCTGACAAAAAGCCTGGACGTCAGGAACTTCTGACAGACGTTTGTGTAACAGAATGGACAGAGCTGAGATCTGTCCCTTTAATGAACTAGCAGATAAACCCTTTTCTAAACCTTCTTGTAGAAAAGACAATATCCTAGGAATCCTAACCTTACTCCAAGAGTAACCTTTGGATTCACACCAATGTAGGTATTTACGCCATATCTTATGGTAAATCTTTCTGGTAACAGGTTTCCTAGTCTGTATTAAGGTACTAATAACTGACTCAGAAAACCCACGTCTTGATAAAATTAAGCGTTCAATTTCCAAGCAGTCAGCTTCAGAGAAGTTAGATTTTGATGTTTGAAGGGACCCTGTATCAGAAGGTCCTGTTTCAGAGGTAGAGACCAAGGCGGACAGGATGACATGTCCACCAGGTCTGCATACCAAGTCCTGCGTGGCCACGCAGGTGCTATTAGAATCACTGATGCTCTCTCTTGTTTGATTCTGGCTATCAATCGAGGAAGCAACGGGAAGGGTGGAAACACGTAAGCCATCCTGAAGTCCCAAGGTGCTGTCAGAGCATCTATCAGGACTGCTCCTGGATCCCTGGATCTGGACCCGTAACGAGGAAGCTTGGCGTTCTGTCGAGACGCCATGAGATCTATCTCTGGTTTGCCCCAACGTCGAAGTATTTGGGCAAAGACCTCCGGATGAAGTTCCCACTCCCCCGGATGAAAAGTCTGACGACTTAAGAAATCCGCCTCCCAGTTCTCCACTCCCGGGATGTGGATTGCTGACAGGTGGCAAGAGTGAGACTCTGCCCAGCGAATTATCTTTGATACTTCCATCATAGCTAGGGAGCTTCTTGTCCCTCCCTGATGGTTGATGTAAGCTACAGTCGTGATGTTGTCCGACTGAAACCTGATGAACCCCTGAGTTGTCAACTGGGGCCAAGCCAGGAGGGCATTGAGAACTGCTCTCAATTCCAGAATGTTTATTGGCAGGAGACTCTCCTCCTGACTCCATAGTCCCTGAGCCTTCAGGGAATTCCAGACGGCACCCCAACCTAGAAGGCTGGCGTCTGTTGTTACAATTGTCCAGTCTGGTCTGCTGACTGGCATCCCCCTGGACAGGTGTGGCCGAGAAAGCCACCATAGAAGAGAATTTCTGGTCTCTTGATCCAGATTCAGAGAAGGGGATAAGTCTGAGTAATCCCCATTCCACTGACCTAGCATGCACAGTTGCAGTGGTCTGAGGTGTAAGCGTGCAAAGGGTACTATGTCCATTGCCGCTACCATTAAGCCGATTACCTCCATACATTGAGCCACTGACGGGTGTTGAATGGAATGAAGAGTGCGGCAAGCACTTTGAAGTCTTGATAGCCTGTCCTCTGTCAGGTAAATCTTCATTTCTACAGAATCTATAAGAGTCCCCAGGAAGGGAACTCTTGTGAGTGGAACGAGTGAACTTTTCTTTTCGTTCACCTTCCATCCATGTGACCTTAGAAATGCCAGCACTAACTCTGTATGAGATTTGGCAGTTTGAAAGCTTGAAGCTTGTATCAGAATGTCGTCTAGGTATGGAGCTACCGAGATTCCCCGCGGTCTTAGTACCGCCAGAAGAGCACCCAGAACCTTTGTGAAGATTCTTGGCGCTGTAGCCAATCCGAATGGAAGAGCCACAAACTGGTAATGCCTGTCTAGGAAGGCAAACCTTAGGTACCGGTAATGATCTTTGTGAATCGGTATGTGCAGGTAAGCATCTTTTAAATCTACAGTGGTCATGTACTGACCCTCTTGGATCATAGGTAAAATTGTCCGAATAGTCTCCATCTTGAACGATGGAACTCTTAGGAATTTGTTTAGGATCTTTAAGTCCAGGATTGGTCTGAAAGTTCCCTCTTTTTTGGGAACCACAAACAGATTTGAGTAAAACCCCTGTCCCTGTTCCGATCGTGGAACTGGATGGATTACTCCCATTAACAAGAGCTCTTGTACGCAGCGTAGAAAAGCCTCTTTCTTTGTCTGGATTGTTGACAATCTTGACAGATGAAATCTCTCTCTTGGAGGAGAGTATTTGAAGTCCAGAAGGTATCCCTGAGATATTATCTCTAGCGCCCAGGGATCCTGAACATCTCTTGCCCAAGCCTGGGCGAAGAGAGAAAGTCTGCCCCCCACTAGATCCGATCCCGGATCGGGGGCCCTCAATTCATGCTGTTTTGGGGGCAGCAGCAGGTTTCCTAGTCTGCTTGCCCTTGTTCCAGGACTGGTTAGGTTTCCAGCCTTGTCTGTAGCGAGCAACAGCTCCTTCCTGTTTTGGTGCAGAGGAAGTTGATGCTGCTCCTGCTTTGAAATTACGAAAGGAACGAAAACTAGACTGTCTAGTCTTGGCTTTGGCTTTGTCCTGAGGCAGGGCATGGCCTTTACCTCCTGTAATGTCAGCGATAATCTCTTTCAACCCGGGCCCGAATAAGGTCTGCCCTTTGAAAGGTATATTAAGCAATTTAGACTTAGAAGTAACATCAGCTGACCAGGATTTTAGCCACAGCGCCCTGCGTGCCTGAATGGCGAATCCTGAATTCTTCGCCGTAAGTTTAGTAAGATGTACTACGGCCTCCGAAATGAATGAATTAGCTAGTTTAAGGACTCTAAGCCTGTCCGTAATGTCGTCCAGAGTAGCTGAACCAATGTTCTCTTCCAGAGACTCAATCCAGAATGCCGCTGCAGCCGTGATCGGCGCAATGCATGCAAGGGGTTGCAATATAAAACCTTGTTGAACAAACATTTTCTTAAGGTAACCCTCTAACTTTTTATCCATTGGATCTGAAAAAGCACAGCTATCCTCCACCGGGATAGTGGTACGCTTAGCTAAAGTAGAAACTGCTCCCTCCACCTTAGGGACCGTTTGCCATAAGTCCCTTGTGGTGGCGTCTATTGGAAACATTTTTCTAAATATCGGAGGGGGTGAGAACGGCACACCGGGTCTATCCCACTCCTTAGTAACAATTTCAGTAAGTCTCTTAGGTATAGGAAAAACCTCAGTACTCGTCGGTACCGCAAAATATTTATCCAACCTACACATTTTCTCTGGTATTGCAACTGTGTTACAATCATTCAGAGCCGCTAACACCTCCCCTAGTAATACACGGAGGTTTTCCAGTTTAAATTTAAAATTTGAAATATCTGAATCCAGTCTGTTTGGATCAGAACCGTCACCCACAGAATGAAGTTCTCCGTCCTCATGTTCTGCCACCTGTGACGCAGTGTCTGACATGGCCCTAATATTATCAGCGCACTCTGTTCTCACCCCAGAGTGATCACGCTTACCTTTTAGTTCTGGTAATTTAGCCAAAACTTCAGTCATAACAGTAGCCATATCCTGTAATGTGATTTGTAATGGCCGCCCAGCTGTACTCGGCGCTACAATATCACGCACCTCCCTCTGAGCGGGAGATGTAGGTACTCACACGTGAGGCGAGTTAGTCGGCATAACTCTCCCCTCGTTGTTTGGTGAAATTTGTTCAATTTGTACAGATTGATTTTTATTTAAAGTAGCATCAATACAGTTAGTACATAAATTTCTATTGGGCTCCACTTTGGCATTGCAACAAATGACACAGGTATCATCTTCTGAATCAGACATGTTTAACACACTAGCAAATAAACTTGCAACTTGGAAATACAATTCAAATAGAATAATATTAAAACGTACTGTGCCTTTAAGAAGCACAGAAGATCTATGACAGTTAAAAATTAATAAATTGAAACAGTTATAGCCTCAATCCTTGTAAACAACACAACTTTAGCAAAGGTTTAATCCCATTAGCAAAGATAACAATTTCTGAAAGCAGGAAACAAATTACAGAATAAAAGTTTTTATTTCAGTCAAACTATAATTCTCACAGCTCTGCTGAGAGAAATTACCTCCCTCAAAATAAGTTTTGAAGACCCCTGAGCTCTGTAGAGATGAACCAGATCATGCAGGGAATACAATGAGTTGCTGACTGAAATATTTGATGCATAGTAAAAGCGCCCCTCCCCCACACACACAGCAGTGAGGGAGAACAGAAACTGACAGAAAAAACAGATTTAAGCAACTGCCAAGTGGAAAAATGGTGCCCAAACATTTATTCACTCAGTACCTCAGCAAATGAAAACGATTTTACATTCCAGCAAAAACGTTAAACATAATCTCTAGTTATTAAACAGCTTTATGTCTTTCTTACAGTGTAATTCTAGTGAAGTACCATTCTCCCAGAATACTGAAGTGTAAAGTATACATACATGACATTATATCGGTATGGCAGGATTTTCTCATCAATTCCATTGTCAGAAAATAAAAACTGCTACATACCTCTATGCAGATTCATCTGCCCGCTGTCCCCTGATCTGAAGTTTACCTCACTCCTCAGATGGCCGAGAACAGCAATATGATCTTAACTACTCCGGCTAAAATCATAGCAAAACTCTGGTAGATTCTTCTTCAAACTCTGCCAGAGAGGTAATAACACACTCCGGTGCTATTTTAAAATAACAAACTTTTGATTGAAGATATAAAACTAAGTATAATCACCATAGTCCTCTCACACGACCTATCTAGTTGCTGGGTGCAAGAGAATGACTGGGAGTGACGTAGAGGGGAGGAGCTATATGCAGCTCTGCTGGGTGAATCCTCTTGCACTTCCTGTAGGGGAGCAGTTAATATCCCAGAAGTAATGATGACCCGTGGACTGATCACACTTAACAGAAGAAATTGATTATTCAAATGCATTATCCCAAATAATGAAACTGACTGTCTGAAATAAGGAATGTTGAACATCCTGAATCAAGGCAAATAAATGTTTAAACACATATATTTAGAACTTTATATAAAAGTGCCCAACCATAGCTTAGAGTGTCACAAAAATAAGATTTACTTACCCCAGGACACTCATCTACATATAGTAGAAAGCCAAACCAGTACTGAAATGAGAATCAGTAGAGGTAATGGTATATATAAGAGCATATCGTCGATCTGAAAAGGGAGGTAAGAGATGAATCTCTACGACCGATAACAGAGAACCTATGAAATAGACCCCGTAGAAAGAGATCATTGAATTCAAATAGGCAATACTCTCTTCACATCCCTCTGACATTCACTGCACACTGAGAGGAAAACCGGGCTACAGCCTGCTGCGAAGCGCATATCAACGAAGAATCTAGCACAAACTTACTTCACCACCTCCATGGGAGGCAAAGTTTGTAAAACTGATTTGTGGGTGTGGTGAGGGGTGTATTTATAGGCATTTTGAGGTTTGGGAAACTTTGCCCCTCCTGGTAGGAATGTATATCCCATACGTCACTAGCTCATGGACTCTTGCTAATTACATGAAAGAAACATAAATTCTGTTTTCTCCAACATTGGTGTGTCCGGTCCACGGCTTCATCCTTACTTGTGGGAACCAATACCAAAGCTTTAGGACACGGATGAAGGGAGGGAGCAAATCAGGTTACCTAAACGGAAGGCACCACGGCTTGCAAAACCTTTCTCCCAAAAATAGCCTCCGAAGAAGCATAAGTATCGAATTTGTAAAATTTGGCAAAAGTATGCAGAGAAGACCAAGTCGCTGCCTTACAGATCTGATCAACAGAAGCCTCGTTCTTGAAGGCCCATGTGGAAGCCACAGCTCTAGTAGAATGAGCTGTAATTCGTTCAGGAGGCTGCCGTCCGGCAGTCTCATAAGCCAATCGGATGATGCTTTTCAGCCAAAAAGAAAGAGAGGTAGCCGTAGCTTTCTGCCCTCTCCTCTTACCAGAATACACAACAAACAAGGATGATGTCTGTCTGAAATCCTTTGTTGCTTCTAAATAGAATTTTAAAGCACGGACCACATCTAGATTGTGTAACAAACGCTCCTTCTTCGAAACTGGATTCGGACACAGAGAAGGAAGAACAATTTCCTGGTTAATATTCCTGTTAGAAACGACCTTTGGAAGAAAACCAGGCTTGGTACGTAAAACTACCTTATCTGTATGGAAAATCAGATAGGGAGAAGAACACTGCAAAGCAGATAATTCAGAAACTCTTCTAGCAGAAGAAATAGCAACCAAAAACAGAACTTTCCAAGATAGTAACTTAATATCTATGGAATGCATGGGTTCAAAAGGAACCCCCTGAAGAACTGAAAGAACTAAGTTTAGACTCCATGGAGGAGTCATAGGTCTATAGACAGGCTTGATCCTGACTAACGCCTGTACAAACGCCTGTACATCTGGCACGGCTGCCAGACGTTTGTGTAACAAAACCAACAGAGCAGATATCTGTCCTTTTAGAGAACTAGCTGACAAACCTTTATCCAAGCCCTCTTGGAGAAAGGAAAGTATCCTTGGAATTTTAATTTTACTCCAAGAGTATCCCTTGGATCTGCACCAACAGATATATTTTTGCCATATCTTATGGTAAATTTTCCTAGTCACAGGCTTTCTGGCCTGAACCAGAGTATCTATAACCGATTCAGAAAACCCACGCTTAGATAGAATCAAGCATTCAATTTCCAAGCAGTCAGTTGGAGAGAGACTAGATTTGGATGTTCGAATGGACCTTGTACTAGAAGATACTGCCTCAAAGGTAGCTTCCATGGTGGAGCCGATGACATATTCACCAGGTCTGCATACCAAGTCCTGCGTGGCCACGCAGGAGCTATTAGAATCACCGAGGCCTTCTCCTGTTTGATCCTGGCTACAAGCCTGGGAAGGAGAGGGAACGGTGGAAACACATAAGCTAGGTTGAACGACCAAGGCGCCACTAATGCATCCACCAGTGTCGCTTTGGGATCCCTGGATCTGGACCCGTATCGAGGAACCTTGGCGTTCTGGCGAGACGCCATCAGATCCATATCGGGAATGCCCCATAGTTGAGTTAACTGGGCAAAGACCTCCGGGTGGAGTTCCCACTCCCATGGATGAAAAGTCTGACGACTCAAATAATCCGCCTCCCAGTTGTCCACTCCTGGGATGTGAATTGCAGATAGGTGGCAGGAGTGATCCTCCGCCCATTTGATGATCTTGGATACCTCTCTCATCGCTAAGGAACTCTTTGTTCCCCCCTGATGATTGATGTACGCTACAGTCGTCATGTTGTCCGACTGGAACCTTATGAATTTGGCCTTTGCTAGGTGAGGCCAAGCCAGGAGTGCATTGAATATCTCTCTCAGTTCTAAAATGTTTATCGGAAGAAGAGACTCTTCTCGAGACCATAGACATTGAGCTTTCAGAGAGTCCCAGACCGCGCCCCAGCCTGAGAGACTGGCGTCGGTCGTGACGATGACCCACTCCGGTCTGCGGAAACTCATTCCCTGAGACAGGTGATCGTGAGACAACCACCAGCGGAGAGAATCCCTGGTTACCTGGTCTACTTGAATCTGGGGAGACAAGTCTGCATAATCCCCATTCCACTGTTTGAGCATGCACAGTTGTAATGGTCTTAGATGAATTCGAGCAAAAGGAACTATGTCCATTGCTGCAACCATTAATCCTATTACTTCCATGCACTGAGCAATGGAAGGCTGAAGAATAGAGTGAAGAACTTGACAAGCGTTTAGAAGTTTTGATTTTCTGACCTCTGTCAGGAAGGTCTTCATTTCTACAGAATCTATTATTGTTCCCAAAAAGGGAACTCTTGTTGACGGGGACAGGAAACTTTTTCCTAAGTTCACCTTCCACCCGTGAGATCTGAGAAAGGCTAGAACAATGTCTGTATGAGCCTTTGCTTTGGAAAGAGACGACGCTTGGATTAGGATGTCGTCTAGGTAAGGTGCTACCGCAATGCCCCTCGGTCTTAATACCGCTAGAAGGGACCCTAGCACCTTTGTGAAAATTCTGGGAGCAGTGGCTAAACCGAAAGGAAGAGCCACGAAATGGTAATGTTTGTCCAGGAAAGCGAACCTCAGGAACTGATGGTGATCTTTGTGGATAGGGATATGCAGGTACGCATCCTTTAAGTCCACGGTAGTCATAAATTGACCATCCTGGATTGTTGGTAAAATCGTTCGAATGGTTTCCATTTTGAATGATGGAACTCTGAGGAATTTGTTTAGAATCTTTAGATCCAGAATTGGCCTGAAAGTTCCCTCTTTTTTGGGAACTACAAACAGATTTGAGTAAAACCCCTGACCTTGTTCCGTTAACGGAACAGGATGTATCACTCCCATCTTCACTAGGTCTCCTACGCAGTGTAAGAATGCCTGTCTCTTTATCTGGTCTGAAGATAATCGAGACATGTGGAACCTTCCCCTTGGGGGAAGTTCCTTGAACTCTAGAAGATACCCCTGAGAGACTATGTCTAGTGCCCAGGGATCCGGAACATCTCTTGCCCAGGCCTGAGCAAAGAGAGAGAGTCTGCCCCCTACAAGATCCGGTCCCGGATCGGGGGCTACCCCTTCATGCTGTCTTGGTAGCAGCAGCAGGCTTTTTGGCCTGTTTACCCTTGTTCCAACCTTGCAATGGTTTCCATGCTGGTTTAGGCTGGGAAGAGTTGCCTTCCTGTCTGGAGGCCGCAGAGTTAGGATTTGGTCCGTTCCTGAAATTGCGAAAGGAACGAAAATTAGATTTGTTCTTAGCCTTGAAAGGCCTATCCTGTGGGAGGGCATGTCCCTTTCCACCAGTAATGTCTGAAATAATCTCTTTCAATTCCGGCCCGAAAAGGGTCTTACCCTTGAAAGGAATATTAAGCAATTTATTCTTGGACGACACATCCGCCGACCAGGATTTTAGCCAAAGCGCTCTGCGCGCCACTATTGCAAACCCTGAATTTTTCGCCGCTAACTTAGCCAACTGGAAAGTGGCATCCAAAATAAAGGAATTAGCCAACTTAACCCCTTAATGACCGAGGACGTGCAGGGTACGTCCTCAAAAAAAAAGGCAGTTAACGCCTGAGGACGTACCCTGCATGTCCTCGGTGTGGAAAGCAGCTGGAAGCGATCCTGCTCGCTTCCAGCTGCTTTCCGGTTATTGCAGTGATGCCTCAATATGGAGGCATCCTGCAATAACCATGTATGGCCATCCGATGCAGAGAGAGCCACTCTGTGGCCCTCTCTGCACCGGAGATCGGTGGCTTCCTTCGTTGGTGGGTGGGAGCAGGACCGGGAGGCGGGTGGCGGCCATCGATGGCCCTGGAGATGTGCAGGGGGGCGGGATCGTGGGCGGGGATGTCCGGGCGCGCACGGGTGCGCGCGCGTGCACGATAGGGAGGGGGCGGGCGCGTGCACGGGGAGGGAGCGGGTGGGAACGCTGCACTACAGAAAATAGGATTTGGTAATCAGGTTTATACAGCTAATAAAATTTAAAAAAAAAGCTAAATCAGGGGGTGTTGGGTTGGTATGTGGGAGGGAAGCTACACTACAGAAAAAAAACTGTGAAAAAAAACCCAGAAAACATTTTTTTCTGCAAACTGGGTACTGGCAGATAGCTGCCAGTACCCAAGATGGCCCCCAAAAAGTCAGAGGGGGACAGTTAGAGAGGTGTTTGGGGGGGATCAGGGAGGTTGGGGGATAAGGGGGATACTACACAGCAGCATATGTAAATATGCTATACAATTTTTAAAAAAAACAACAAAGATTCCCTTTATTTTTGTACTGGCAGACTTTCTGCCAGTACTTAAGATGGCGGGGACAATTGTGGGGTGGGGGAGGGAAGGGAGCTCTTTGGGAGGGATCAGGGGGTGTGATGTGTCAGATGGGAGGCTGATCTCTACACTAAAGCTAAAATTAACCCTGCAAGCTCCCTACAAGCTACCTAATTAACCCCTTCACTGCTAGACATAATACACGTAACACGTGTGATGCGCAGCGGCATTTAGCGGCCTTCTAATTACCAAAAAGCAATGCCAAAGACATATATGTCTGCTATTTCTGAACAAAAGGGATCCCAGAGAAGCATTTACAGCCATTTGTGCCATAATTGCACAAGCTGCTTGTAAATGATTTCAGTGAGAAACCTAAAATTGTGAAAATGTTTACGTTTTTTTAATTTGATCGCATCTGGCGGTGAAATGGTGGCATGAAATATACCAAAATGGGCCTAGATCAATACTTTGGGTTGTCTACTACACTACATTAAAGCTAAAATTAACCCTAGAAGCTCCCTACATGCTCCCTAATTAACCCCTTCACTGCTGGGCATAATACACGTGTGGTGCGCAGTGGCATTTAGCGCCCTTCTAATTACCAAAAAGCAACAACAAAAGCCATACATGTCTGCTATTTCTGAAAAAGGGGATCCCAGAGAAGAATTTACAACCATTTATGCCATAATTGCACAAGTTGTTTGTAAATAATTTCAGTGAGAAACCTAAAGTTTGTGAACAAAATTGTGAAAAAGTGAACAATTTTTTTTATTTGATTGCATTTGGCGGTGAAATGGTGGCATGAAATATACCAAAATGGGCCTAGATCAATACTTTGGGGTGTCTTCTAAAAAAAAATATATACATGTCAAGGGATATTCAGGGATTCCTGAAAGATATCAGTGTTCCAATGTAACTAGCACTAATTTTGAAAAAAAGGGGTTTGGAAATAGCAAAGTGTTACTTGTATTTATGGCCCTATAACTTGCAAAAAAAGCAAAGAACATGTAAACATTGGGTATTTCTTAACTCAGGACAAAATTTAGAAACTATTTAGCATGGGTGTTTTTTGGTGGTTGTAGATGTGTAACAGATTTTGGGGGTCAAAGTTAGAAAAAGTGTGTTTTTTTCCATTTTTTTCTCATATTATATAATTTTTTTTATAGTTAATTATAAGATATGATGAAAATAATGGTATCTTTAGAAAGTCCACTTAATGGCGAGAAAAACGGTATATAATATGTGTGGGTACAGTAAATGAGTAAGAGGAGAATTACAGCTAAACACAAACACTGCAGAAATGTAAAAATAGCTTTGGTCCCAAACGGACAGAAAATGGAAAAGTGCTGCGGTCATTAAGGGGTTAAGTGCGTGAATTCTGTCCATGACTTCATCATATGGAGTCTCCCTTTGGAGCGAATTTTCTAGTTCCTCGAACCAAAAATACGCTGCCGTGGTGACAGGAATAATGCACGAGATTGGTTGAAGAAGGAAACCTTGCTGAACAAATATATTTTTTAACAATCCTTCCAATTTTTTATCCATAGGATCTTTGAAAGCGCAAATGTCCTCAATAGGAATAGTTGTGCGCTTAGCTAACGTTGAAACTGCGCCCTCAACCTTAGGAACCGTTTGCCATGCGTCCTTTCTGGGATCGACAATGGGGAACATTTTCTTGAATATAGGAGTTGGAACAAAAGGTATACCTGGCTTTTCCCACTCCTTAGTCACTATGTCCGCCACCCGCTTGGGTATCGGAAAAGCATCAGCGTGCACTGGGACCTCTAAGAATTTGTCCATCTTGCACAATTTCTCTGGAATTACCAAAGAATCACAATCATCGAGAGTAGTTAGGACCTCCTTAAGCAGGGCGCGGAGGTGTTCTAACTTAAATTTAAATGTCACGATATCAGTGTCTGCCTGCTGAGAAACTTTTCCTGAATCAGAAACTTCCCCCTCAGACAGACCCTCCCTCACTGCTAATTCAGATTGATGTGAGGGTATAACTGATAAATTGTCCTCAGCGCCAACCTGCTCATCTTCTGTATTTAAAACTGAGCAATCACGCTTTCTAGGGTAGGATGGCAGATTGGATAATAGATTTGCTATAGAATTATCCATCACTGCAGTTAATTGCTGCATAGTAACCAGCATTGGCGGGCTAGATGAACTAGGTATCGCTTGCGCGGGCAAAACTGGTGTTGACACAGAAGGAGAGGATGATGAACTATCCCCACTACCTTCATTTGAAGAATCATCCTGGGCAATCTTATTAAATGTGACAGTACTGTCCTTACTTTGTTTGGACGCTATGACACAATTTGCACATACATTAATAGGGGGAACCACCTTGGCTTCCATACATACAGAACATATGCTATCTGAAGGTACAGACATGTTAGACAAAATTTGGCAGGCTAATAATGCAATAAAAGTGTTTTTAAAGAAAAGCGTTACTGTCCCTTTAAATAATAAACAAGCACACTTTATTTCTGAAAGTTTGAAAAACTATGAAGACAATGTCCGATTTTTACAAAATTTGCACCCCAGTGTCCTAATGCCTTGAAAGTATTGCACACCAAGTTTCAAGACTTTAACCCTTAAAATGAGCAAACCTGAGCTATTTGTTCAAATCAACAATCTTAGCACACTACAATCACTGCCACAGCCTTGCTGCGGCTTTTTACCTTCCCTGAGAGTTATTCAGCACTGAAATAAATCTTCCTGAGTCCGTTTTTTTTAGCCACAGGACCCCTCACATGAAGCTGCATGCACTGTCATGGAAGTAAACTGCGCCATTGAGGCGCAAAAATGGGGCCTCCTTCCTCTGCATACCAGAGTGAAGGGGCCTTTCTGACTGAAATAGTAGTCTAACCAAATGCCAGGCGAATAAAAACGTTCCCAAAAGTGCTTTTATTACACAAAAACACTCTAAATGCCATATAAATATGATATAAACCAATCGATTTAGCCCACAATAGTGTCAACCAGTATAAAACATAATTTATGCTTACCTGATAAATTCCTTTCTTCTGTTGTGTGATCAGTCCACGGGTCATCATTACTTCTGGGATATAACTCCTCCCCAACAGGAAATGCAAGAGGATTCACCCAGCAGAGCTGCATATAGCTCCTCCCCTCCACGTCAGTCCCAGTCATTCGACCAAGAATCAACGAGAAAGGAGTAACCAAGGGTGAAGTGGTGACTGGAGTATAATTTAAAAGATATTTACCTGCCTTAAAACAGGGCGGGCCGTGGACTGATCACACAACAGAAGAAAGGAATTTATCAGGTAAGCATAAATTATGTTTTCTTCTGTTATGTGTGATCAGTCCACGGGTCATCATTACTTCTGGGATACCAATACCAAAGCAAAAGTCCACGGATGACGGGAGGGATAGGCAGGCTCATTATACAGAAGGAACCACTGCCTGAAGAACCTTTCTCCCAAAAATAGCCTCCGAAGAAGCAAAAGTGTCAAATTTGTAAAATTTGGAAAAAGTATGAAGCGAAGACCAAGTTGCAGCCTTGCAAATCTGTTCAACAGAGGCCTCATTCTTAAAGGCCCAAGTGGAAGCCACAGCTCTAGTGGAGTGAGCTGTAATTCTTTCAGGAGGCTGCTGTCCAGCAGTCTCATAGGCTAAACGTATTATGCTACGAAGCCAAAAAGAGAGAGAGGTAGCAGAAGCTTTTTGACCTCTCCTCTGTCCAGAGTAAACGACAAACAAGGAAGAAGTTTGGCGAAAATCTTTAGTTGCCTGCAAGTAGAACTTGAGGGCACGAACTACATCCAGATTGTGTAAAAGACGTTCCTTCTTTGAAGAAGGATTTGGACACAAGGATGGGACAACAATCTCTTGATTGATGTTCCTGTTAGTGACTACCTTAGGTAAGAACCCAGGTTTAGTACGCAGAACTACCTTGTCTGAGTGAAAAATCAGATAAGGGGAATCACAATGTAAGGCTGATAACTCAGAGACTCTTCGAGCCGAGGAAATAGCCATTAAAAACAGAACTTTCCAAGATAACATTTTTATATCAATGGAATGAAGGGGTTCAAACGGAACACCCTGTAAAACGTTAAGAACTAAGTTTAAACTCCATGGTGGAGCAACAGCTTTAAACACAGGCTTGATCCTAGCTAAAGCCTGACAAAAGGACTGGACGTCTGGATTTTCTGACAGACGTCTGTGTAACAAGATGGACAGAGCTGAAATCTGTCCCTTTAATGAACTAGCTGATAAACCCTTTTCTAAACCTTCTTGTAGAAAAGACAATATCCTAGCGATCCTAACCTTACTCCAGGAGTAACCTTTGGATTCGCACCAGTATAGGTATTTCCGCCATATTTTATGGTAAATCCTTCTGGTAACAGGCTTCCTAGCCTGAATCAGGGTATCAATAACCGACTCAGAAAAACCACGTTTTGATAAAATCAAGCGTTCAATTTCCAAGCAGTCAGCTTCAGAGAAGTTAGATTTTGATGTTTGAATGGACCCTGTATCAGAAGGTCCTGTCTTAGAGGTAGAGACCAAGGCGGACAGGATGACATGTCCACTAGATCTGCATACCAAGTCCTGCGTGGCCAAGCAGGTGCTATTAGAATTACTGATGCTCTCTCCTGTTTGATTTTGGCAATCAATCGAGGAAGCAGCGGGAAGGGTGGAAACACATAAGCCATCCTGAAGTTCCAAGGTGCTGTCAAAGCATCTATCAGAACTGCTCCTGGATCCCTGGATCTGGACCCGTAGCGAGGAAGTTTGGCGTTCTGGCGAGACGCCATGAGATCTATCTCTGGTTTGCCCCAACGTCGAAGTATTTGGGCAAAGACCTCCGGATGAAGTTCCCACTCCCCCGGATGAAAAGTCTGGCGACTCAAGAAATCCGCCTCCCAGTTCTCCACTCCCGGGATGTGGATTGCTGACAGGTGGCAAGAGTGAGACTCTGCCCAGCGAATTATCTTTGATACTTCCATCATTGCTAGGGAGCTTCTTGTCCCTCCCTGATGGTTGATGTAAGCTACAGTCGTGATGTTGTCCGACTGAAACCTGATGAACCCCCGAGTTGTTAACTGGGGCCAAGCCAGAAGGGCATTGAGAACTGCTCTCAATTCCAGAATGTTTATTGGTAGGAGACTCTCCTCCTGATTCCATAGTCCCTGAGCCTTCAGAGAATTCCAGACAGCGCCCCAACCTAGTAGGCTGGCGTCTGTTGTTACAATTGTCCAGTCTGGCCTGCTGAATGGCATCCCCCTGGACAGGTGTGGCCGATAAAGCCACCATAGAAGAGAATTTCTGGTCTCTTGATTCAGATTCAGAGTAGGGGACAAATCTGAGTAATCCCCATTCCACTGACTTAGCATGCATAATTGCAGCGGTCTGAGGTGTAGGCGTGCAAAAGGTACTATGTCCATTGCCGCTACCATTAAGCCGATCACCTCCATGCATTGAGCTACTGACGGGTGTTGAATGGAATGAAGGACGCGGCATACATTTTGAAGTTTTGTTAACCTGTCTTCTGTCAGGTAAATCTTCATTTCTACAGAATCTATAAGAGTCCCCAAGAATGGAACTCTTGTGAGAGGAAAGAGAGAACTCTTCTTTTCGTTCACTTTCCATCCATGCGACCTTAGAAATGCCAGAACTAACTCTGTATGAGACTTGGCAGTTTGAAAGCTTGAAGCTTGTATTAGAATGTCGTCTAGGTACGGAGCTACCGAAATCCCTCGCGGTCTTAGTACCGCTAGAAGGGCACCCAGAACCTTTGTGAAGATTCTTGGAGCCGTAGCCAATCCGAATGGAAGAGCTACGAACTGGTAGTGCCTGTCTAAGAAGGCAAACCTTAGAAACCGGTGATGATCTTTGTGGATCGGTATGTGAAGGTAAGCATCCTTTAAATCCACTGTGGTCATGTACTGACCCTCTTGGATCATGGGTAAGATTGTCCGAATAGTTTCCATTTTGAACGATGGAACTCTTAGGAATTTGTTTAGAGTCTTTAAATCTAAGATTGGCCTGAAAGTTCCCTCTTTTTTGGGAACCACAAACAGGTTTGAGTAGAACCCTTGTCCTTGTTCCGACCACGGAACCGGATGGATCACTCCCATTGTTAACAGATCTTGTACGCAGCGTAGAAACGCTTCTTTCTTTATCTGGTTTGTTGACAACCTTGACAGATGAAATCTCCCTCTTGGGGGAGATAATTTGAAGTCTAGAAGGTATCCCTGAGATATGATCTCTAGTGCCCAGGGATCCTGAACATCTCTTGCCCAGGCCTGGGCGAAGAGAGAGAGTCTGCCCCCTACTAGATCCGGTCCCGGATCGGGGGCTCTCGGTTCATGCTGTCTTTGGGGCAGCAGCAGGTTTCCTGGCCTGCTTGCTTTTGTTCCAGGACTGGTTAGGCTTCCAGCCTTGCCTGTAACGAGCAACAGCTCCTTCCTGTTTTGGTGCAGTGGAGGTTGATGCTGCTCCCGTCTTGAAATTCCGAAAGGGACGAAAATTAGACTGTCTAGCCTTAGCTTTGGCCTTGTCTTGAGGTAGGGCGTGGCCCTTACCTCCCGTAATGTCAGCGATAATTTCTTTCAAACCGGGCCCGAATAAGGACTGCCCCTTGAAAGGTATATTAAGTAATTTGGACTTAGAAGTAACATCAGCTGACCAGGATTTTAGCCACAGTGCCCTGCGTGCCTGTATGGCGAATCCTGAGTTCTTAGCCGTAAGTTTGGTTAAATGTACTACGGCCTCCGAAATGAAAGAATTAGCTAGTTTAAGGACTCTAAGCCTGTCCGTAATGTCGTCTAGCGTAGAGGAACTAAGGTTCTCTTCAAGCGACTCAATCCAAAATGCTGCCGCAGCCGTAATCGGCGCGATACATGCAAGGGGTTGTAATATAAAACCTTGTTGAACAAACATTTTCTTAAGGTAACCCTCTAATTTTTTATCCATTGGATCTGAGAAAGCACAGCTATCCTCCACCGGGATAGTGGTACGCTTAGCTAAAGTAGAAACTGCTCCCTCCACCTTGGGGACCGTTTGCCATAAGTCCCGAGTGGTGGCGTCTATTGGAAACATCTTTCTAAATATTGGAGGGGGTGAGAACGGCACACCGGGTCTATCCCACTCCTTAGTAACAATTTCAGTTAGTCTCTTAGGTATAGGAAAAACGTCAGTACTCGCCGGTACCCGCAAAGTATTTATCCAACCTACACAGTTTCTCTGGTATTGCAACGGTGTTACAATCGTTGAGAGCTGCTAAGACCTCCCCTAGTAGTACACGGAGGTTCTCCAATTTAAATTTAAAATTTGAAATATCTGAGTCCAATCTGTTTGGATCAGAACCGTCACCCACAGAATGAAGCTCTCCGTCCTCATGCTCTGCGAGCTGTGACGCAGTATCAGACATGGCCCTAGCATTGTCAGCGCACTCTGTTCTCACCCCAGAGTGATCACGCTTGCCTCTTAGTTCTGGTAATTTAGACAAAACTTCAGTCATAACAGTAGCCATATCTTGTAATGTTATCTGTAATGGCCGCCCAGATGTACTAGGCGCCAAAATATCACGCACCTCCCGGGCGGGAGATGCAGGTACTGTCGCGTGAGGCGAGTTAGTCGGCATAACTCTCCCCTCGCTGTTTGGTGAAATTTGTTCACATTGTACAGATTGACTTTTATTTAAAGTAGCATCAATACAGTTAGTACATAAATTTCTATTGGGCTCCACCTTGGCATTGGAACAAATGACACAGATATCTTCCTCTGAGTCAGACATGTTTAACACACTAGCAAAAAAACTTACAACTTGGTTATAATCTTTTTTAGCAAAAAAACGCACTGTGCCTCAAAGAGGTACTAACGATTAAAAGACAGTTGAAATAATGAACTGAAAAACAGTTATAGCATCAAACTTTAAAACAACACAACTTTTAGCAAAGGTTTGTTCCCATTAGTAAAAAACAACACTAATTAAATTTGTACATAGGAAAACAAAACAACGTTTTTTATTCACAGTCACTATAAGAATTCTCACAGCTCTGCTGAGAGAATTTACCTCCCTTCAAAGAAGTTTGAAGACCCCTGAGATCTGTCAGAGATGAACCGGATTATGCAGGAAATATAAAAGTAGCTGACTGGAATTTTTTGATGCGTAGCAAAGAGCGCCAAAAACGGCCCCTCCCTCTCCCACACAGCAGTGAAGAGAAACGAAACTGTCACAATTAAAGCAAAAAACTGCCAAGTGGAAAATAATGCCCAAATATTTATTCACACAGTACCTCAGCAATGTAAACGATTCTACATTCCAGCAAAAACGTTTAACATGAGAATAGTTATTAAAAGGATTAGTGACCTTTAACACAGTAGTTCCGGTGAAATACCATCCCCAGAATACTGAAGTGTATACATACATGTCATTTTAGCGGTATGGCAGGCTTTTCTCATCAATTCCATTCAGAAAATAAAAACTGCCACATACCTCAATGCAGATTCATCTGCCCGCTGTCCCCTGATCTGAAGCCTTTACCTCCCTCAGATGGTCGAGAACAGCAATATGATCTTAACGACTCCGGTTAAAATCATAGTAAAAAATCTCTGTCAGATTCTTCCTCAAACTCTGCCAGAGAAGTAATAACACGCTCCGGTGCTATTTTAAAATAACAAACTTTTGATTGAAGTCATAAAAACTAAGTATAATCACCATAGTCCTCTCACACATCCTATCTAGTCGTTGGGTGCAAGAGAATGACTGGGACTGACGTGGAGGGGAGGAGCTATATGCAGCTCTGCTGGGTGAATCCTCTTGCATTTCCTGTTGGGGAGGAGTTATATCCCAGAAGTAATGATGACCCGTGGACTGATCACACATAACAGAAGAAAGCCCATTTATAAGCCTTAATCTGTTATGAGTCTAAGAAAATGGCTTGAAGGAAAGAGAAAAAGATGCAGGCACTGCTGGGGGTAACTTAAAAACAATAAGTCTTTATTTGAAAAGCCATAAAAAATAAACAGCTACAACCGCTGTACAGGCATAAGCAAAAGGTACAAAAAACGACAGAGGCAAGGCAGGGTAGAAAAATAGACAGAAAATTGTCTGACTAGTTTCGAGTGCAGACTGCACTCTTATTCATAGACATACAGAGAGAGGGCTAGGTCTGCCTTTTAAAGGGAAAACAAGTAACTGAAAATTCAGCTGATGTCCATTACTGAAGATTAGGACATATACTTCGGTTAACCCCTCAAAGACAAGTCATGCCTAGTCTCTGTGTGAAAGATTAAAAACAAAGAACAAAATTCTCAGATTGTTGTTGTTATATCAGTGTTACACGCTATATCAGTTAGTGTTTTAAAGGGGGAGACAAATATTAGAGGTAGTTGGCATTTTATGTACTATATCATAAATGCCATTTAAAAATTATTGTTATTCTTCTTCTATTCCTGTAAAATAACAAAACTATGTAAACTAAACCATAGTTTTATATGCCTAGTATCATTATCTATTAAAATTAAGGCAAAATTGCTATTGTACAGTGTAGAGAGATATAGAGTAACTGTTCTACTCTAGATTATCAAGTAATAAGGGAAACCTAAAATAACAGTAATACTCAACTAATGGTTACTTAAATATTAAATACAGAGTGTTTGATAAACCAAGCTACGTAAAAATCCTGTTATGAATTTTAGGATTATGTTTTAATGTCAACATGAACTTGAAAATATGTGCTAGACTGGTGATGACCTATATGTTAGATATATTAAATATGTTTAAATATACAATTCATATATAGCCTAAAGAATTATAAAATAATTCTAAATGCAGAAAAGAAGAAGAAGAAAAGAAGAGTAAATATGATTTTGGAAAGAATTGAGTACTAAGAAAGTCAATAGACTAAACTTAGTATTTCTTATTTTTTATTTTTTATTTTTTGTTGCTTTAATTATCAATGAAAAAATTGATATCGCATTCACGATTCATTCCTTTAGGAAAGCGTGTTTGTAATTTAAGCATCCAGAAGAGTTCTTTTCTTTCTAGGGACTTAAATTTATTGCCTCCTCTAATAGATAGATTTACAATGTCAATTATTTTAATAGTGATATTAGCCTCATTAGAAAAGTGTAAGCTGTTAAAGTGGCTAGCTACAGCAGAGTCTTTGTTATAATTTTTAATATCTCTGGCATGTTCGTTGTAACGTTTTCTAACTTCTCTAGAAGTCTGACCTGTATACTGTAATTTACAGATATTGCATGTTAAAAGATATACCACAAAAGTGGTGCTACAATTGGCATAGAAGTCTATACTGTATTCTGTCCCTGTACTGGTGCTAGTGTAAGTGTTCCCTTCTTGAATATGTGAACACATGTTGCAGTTACGACTGCCACATTTGTAATTTCCTTTTTGTGTCACCCAATTATGTTCCTTTCTTTTATTTTGGATCTTAAATTACAAACACGCTTTCCTAAAGGAATGAATCGTGAATGCGATATCAATTTTTTCATTGATAATTAAAGCAACAAAAAATAAAAAATAAGAAATACTAAGTTTAGTCTATTGACTTTCTTAGTACTCAATTCCTTCCAAAATCATATTTACTCTTCTTTTCTTCTTCTTTTCTGCATTTAGAATTATTTTATAATTCTTTAGGCTATATATGAATTGTATATTTAAACATATTTAATATATCTAACATATAGGTCATCACCAGTCTAGCACATATTTTCAAGTTCATGTTGACATTAAAACATAATCCTAAAATTCATAACAGGATTTTTACGTAGCTTGGTTTATCAAACACTCTGTATTTAATATTTAAGTAACCATTAGTTGAGTATTACTGTTATTTTAGGTTTCCCTTATTACTTGATAATCTAGAGTAGAACAGTAACTCTATATCTCTCTACACTGTACAATAGCAATTTTGCCTTAATTTTAATAGATAATGATACTAGGCATATTAAACTATGGTTTAGTTTACATAGTTTTGTTATTTTACAGGAATAGAAGAAGAATAACAATAATTTTTAAATGGCATTTATGATATAGTACATAAAATGCCAACTACCTCTAATATTTGTCTCCCCCTTTAAAACACTAACTGATATAGCGTGTAACACTGTTTGATATAACAACAACAATCTGAGAATTTTATTCTTTGTTTTTAATCTTTCACACAGAGACTAGGCATGACTTGTCTTTGAGGGGTTAACCGAAGTATATGTCCTAATCTTCAGTAATGGACATCAGCTGAATTTTCAGTTACTTGTTTTCCCTTTAAAAGGCAGACCTAGCCCTCTCTCTGTATGTCTATGAATAAGAGTGCAGTCTGCACTCGAAACTAGTCAGACAATTTTCTGTCTATTTTTCTACCCTGCCTTGCCTCTGTCGTTTTTTGTACCTTTTGCTTATGCCTGTACAGCGGTTGTAGCTGTTTATTTTTTATGGCTTTTCAAATAAAGACTTATTGTTTTTAAGTTACCCCCAGCAGTGCCTGCATCTTTTTCTCTTTCCTTCATCTACATAGTGGCTGGGTTTCGCCACTGCTACGGCTCTCCGTTGGCTCCCTATGGAAGGACTATACTGATACCGGCGTCACTTCCGGTTGTCTCGCTGAGTCCGCAGACGCTGCTAGGAACGCCGCACCTAAGAGTCTCTCATCTCCCAGCAGATTTCGAAACCGCTCTAGACGTTCCTGCCCTGCGGACACCACCTGGATTCGTGAGTACACTGTTGCATCCAGCTTGCTTTGAGGTTAATGAAATTTATGGCAATTACTGGACTTGTTTAACATATGGGATTTGCCTAACATATGGGATTTACTCACACTCATACTCTAGGTGTGAGAGGGTTCTTATAAAATGCATTTCCAGCTGTATTAAAGTTCAGTCAAAGCCGCTTCTCGCCTTTTCGCCTTTCCGCTGGGTGCTGCTGCACACAGTCATTCTTTTAAAAGAAATTCAAATTTTAAAAGGAATCCAAATTACAATAGCGAGACATCTTTCCAAGACTGAAGCTAACGTATAAGGGATATATTTTTGCTGCGATAACAAGCAGCTTACAGTTTTTCTAAAAAAGGTACATAAATTATCGACTACATTCACTCTGTGAAACATATTTCTGTTTCTTGGCAAGTGCAATGGCAGGGGTTAATTTAGACACCAATGAAATTCTCACCTCAGATACACCACATATAAATAAAATATCAGAACATGAAGATTTTTTCAATTTAAGTTCAAGACAAGAATACTTCAATACCATTTTTACAATGGAGGAGGCACATACAGAGAATACTGAAATGAAAAAGTTATTTAGAACTCTGGAACAGTCATTAATTATGGACCTAAGATTAATGTGGGATGTTGTGGCTTTTGAAAAGTACATAGAAAGCAACAGAATACCCAGGGGGCTCCGCATAAGAAAGTATCCATCCTTCCAATTTGAAGATTCTGAGGATATGGAGGAGTGGAATGAGGCCCTTAACACGTGCTCTTTTACACTACTTAATATCCTTGTCAGGGTAAAAAATAAAAAAAGAGATAAGATAAAAGAAACCATTATGGCTCAAAAAAATGAACTTACATCACACAAAGGCCACATGGAATTTACAAATCTAAATAAAAAAATGGTAGAATCTATCTCTAAACAAGACAAGGAACAAGCTGAGAGAAAAGGCACAAAATTTCAAAGGGACAAAGAAGATTATGAACAACAAAGAGTGTACAACTGGGCAGCTTTGCGTAGGCAGCAAAGAATAAATAAGAATAAGAATAGAAAAAGTAAAAACAAACAACAAGCTACCATCCAAGATACAGAATCAAGTGAACCCAAATCGATTTTAAAGAAAAAAGAAAAGAAAAAGAGAAAGGTGGCGTTTCACAACCCTCCTGAAGAAGAAACATCAGATTCTGAAGCCTGTTTTTTGGGCACTTCCTATTCTTCCAACTGCTCTTCTCTTCTCTCCTCTTCCTCACCCTCTATCTCTCCATCCTCTTCATGTGATTTTTTACAGGAGGCGGTGGAGGCAGTGGACCCACGAGATCAAGAACAACCAGTAGGCCTGAAGACACGATCGGGGAACCCCAAACAAAAAGGAAACGGAAAAGATGGAGACCAAAAAGGGAAAAACAAGTCTACAAAGAAGGGACAATAACATCATACAATGCCCATCCAGAGGAACAAAGACAACAAATGACTGTTTCTAATGATAATATTAGTGTGGTTAACCTCTCTAAATATACTCTTAAAAAAGAGGAACATCAGGTTTTGTCTAGGGGATTAGGATTTGCCCCTTCGGGCAACTTTTCATGTTTTAACACTTTACTTGATATTAACAAGTTTATACGAAAACTAACTCTCAAAAGATTCTTTTCCCTTACAAATAGTGACACTACCTTAGAAGATACCATGAGAGATACCCCCATAAATGAACAGTCACATATCGAAAATCCTATGCTGTCATTTGAGGATGCACAAACCCTGGTCACCCTCACAGATTTATTTAGTGGTGACCAAGAAAGTTACAAACCTAATAGGCTTGCCCATCCAAAAAGAACAATATCTGATTTCTATCCTACCCAATATAGGGGGACTGTCATTAATTCCTATCAAAAACTAATCCAGGAAGATCTGTTTGAGTTAGAGAAAAAAAGTAATACCAATACTGCCGCCCATAATCTACCCTTTAGAGAACGACAAGCAATAAAATCTCTTCAAGAAAATAAAGAGATTGTCATTAGAAGTGCAGATAAGGGCGGCAGTATTGTTATACAAAATAAAAAGGATTACTTTGATGAAGCTATCAAACAACTCAGTGATACCAATACGTACAGATTACTCCCAGGCAACCCTATCTTTATATATAAAAAGAAATTACAGTCATTAATTATGGAAGGGATCACACTTAATGTCTTTAAAGAAAAAGACATAAAAAATCTAGTTCCTGAACATCCCCTTACTCCTATTTTCTACCATGTCCCCAAGGTTCACAAGGACCCCATCTCCCCTCCAGGGAGACCCATTGTTTCAGGGGTGGGGTCCTTGTTTGAGCCTTTGGGGGCATGGTTAGATGAAATACTACAACCAATTGCAAAAAAACAACTTTCCTATCTGAGAGATAGTGCGAAACTAATTGAAATCATAGACACTGTCTCTTGGAAAGAGAATTATACATGGGTGGTAATTGATGTATCCTCACTCTACACCAGTATCCCCCAAAACTTGGGGGTACAAGCAGTGGAATTTTTTCTCCAAAGAGAAATGGATCTAAATGTTTATACTAAACAATACATAGGAGATGTGTTAAAATTCTTATTATCTCACAATTATTTTTGGTTTGATGACTGTTTTTATAATCAAGTATGTGGTACCGCCATGGGGGCAAAATTTGCCCCCGCCTTTGCAAATTTATTTGTCTCTTGGTGGGAACTATCTCATATTTATAACACTCAAAATCCATGGCTTGAGAGTATTCTAATATATACACGTTATATTGACGATCTGTTGTTTATTGTCAAAAAACCTTTAAATGATATAGAATTTAACAACTTCTTAGAATACATCAACTCTAATCCATTTAATTTACGATTTACAGGAATATATAATACACAAAGAGTCAATTACTTGGACCTAACATTGGAGATAGTTGAAAACTGTATTGTCACCAGTACCTATCGCAAGGAGACTGCAGGCAACACAATACTCTATGCAACGTCACAACACCCAACACATCTCATAAAGTCCATTCCACGTAGTCAATTCATTAGGTTACGAAGAAATACTAAATCAGATGATATCTATGATACACAATCACTTGAGCTGAAGAAGAGACTTACAAGTAGAGGATACAATGTCAATAGTCTAGAAAAATGTAGGAAGGAAATTAGAAAATATAACACAGACACTGACATACAGAAACATAAGGTAAAAAAGAAAGAATCCAACTTTAAAGAAGCAATTGTGTTCACCACAGCGTATTCCAAACAGTACAATGATATTGTAAAAATTATGCAAAAACATGCACATATACTTTCGGGTGATGATATTCTCAGACCCCTTATCAACAATATCAAATATGTCCCCAAAAGATCAAAAACCCTAGGACAGGCTATATCACCTAGCTTAGTCACTAGAAATAAAAGAAAGGAACATAATTGGCTGACACAAAAAGGAAATTACAAATGTGGCAGTCGTAACTGCAACATGTGTTCACATATTCAAGAAGGGAACACTTACACTAGCACCAGTACAGGGACAGAATACAGTATAGACTTCTATGCCAATTGTAGCACCACTTTTGTGGTATATCTTTTAACATGCAATATCTGTAAATTACAGTATACAGGTCAGACTTCTAGAGAAGTTAGAAAACGTTACAACGAACATGCCAGAGATATTAAAAATTATAACAAAGACTCTGCTGTAGCTAACCACTTTAACAGCTTACACTTTTCTAATGAGGCTAATATCACTATTAAAATAATTGACATTGTAAATCTATCTATTAGAGGAGGCAATAAATTTAAGTCCCTAGAAAGAAAAGAACTCTTCTGGATGCTTAAATTACAAACACGCTTTCCTAAAGGAATGAATCGTGAATGCGATATCAATTTTTTCATTGATAATTAAAGCAACAAAAAATAAAAAATAAGAAATACTAAGTTTAGTCTATTGACTTTCTTAGTACTCAATTCTTTCCAAAATCATATTTACTCTTCTTTTCTTCTTCTTCTTTTCTGCATTTAGAATTATTTTATAATTCTTTAGGCTATATATGAATTGTATATTTAAACATATTTAATATATCTAACATATAGGTCATCACCAGTCTAGCACATATTTTCAAGTTCATGTTGACATTAAAACATAATCCTAAAATTCATAACAGGATTTTTACGTAGCTTGGTTTATCAAACACTCTGTATTTAATATTTAAGTAACCATTAGTTGAGTATTACTGTTATTTTAGGTTTCCCTTATTACTTGATAATCTAGAGTAGAACAGAAACTCTATATCTCTCTACACTGTACAATAGCAATTTTGCCTTAATTTTAATAGATAATGATACTAGGCATATAAAACTATGGTTTAGTTTACATAGTTTTGTTATTTTACAGGAATAGAAGAAGAATAACAATAATTTTTAAATGGCATTTATGATATAGTACATAAAATGCCAACTACCTCTAATATTTGTCTCCCCCTTTAAAACACTAACTGATATAGCGTGTAACACTGTTTGATATAACAACAACAATCTGAGAATTTTGTTCTTTGTTTTTAATCTTTCACACAGAGACTAGGCATGACTTGTCTTTGAGGGGTTAACCGAAGTATATGTCCTAATCTTCAGTAATGGACATCAGCTGAATTTTCAGTTACTTGTTTTCCCTTTAAAAGGCAGACCTAGCCCTCTCTCTGTATGTCTATGAATAAGAGTGCAGTCTGCACTCGAAACTAGTCAGACAATTTTCTGTCTATTTTTCTACCCTGCCTTGCCTCTGTCGTTTTTTGTACCTTTTGCTTATGCCTGTACAGCGGTTGTAGCTGTTTATTTTTTATGGCTTTTCAAATAAAGACTTATTGTTTTTAAGTTACCCCCAGCAGTGCCTGCATCTTTTTCTCTTTCCTTCATCTACATAGTGGCTGGGTTTCGCCACTGCTACGGCACTCCGTTGGCTCCCTATGGAAGGACTATACTGATACCGGCGTCACTTCCGGTTGTCTCGCTGAGTCCGCAGACGCTGCTAGGAACGCCGCACCTAATAAGAAAATGGCTTACCTATCCCATAAGGGAAAACTGACAGTCTTCTAGCATTAACATGTCTTGTTAGAAATATGACTGATCATACCTGAAGCAGATAAGCCTGCAAACTGTTCCCCCCAACTGAAGTTCTCTGGTTTCAACAGTCCTGCGTGGGAACAGCAATGGATTTTAGTTACTGCTGCTAAAATCATACTCCTCTTTAACAGAAATCTTCTTCATTTTCTGTTGTAGAGTAAATAGTACAAACCGGCACTATTTTAAAATAACAAACTCTTGATAGAAGAAATAAAAAACTACAACTAACACCACATACTCTTTACCATCCCCGTGGAGATGCTACTTGTTAAGAGCGGCAAAGAGAATGACTGGGGGGTGGAGCCAGAGGGGGGGCTATATGGACAGCTCTTGCTGTGTGCTCTCTTTGCCATTTCCTGTAGGGGAAGAGAATATCCCACAAGTAAGGATGAAGCCGTGGACCGGACACACCAATGTTGGAGAAACCTTGATGAACAAATATTTTCTTCAAAAGACCCTCTAATTTCTTATCCATAGGATCTTTGAAAGCACAACTGTCCTCAATAGGTATAGTTGTACGCTTAGACAGAGTAGAAATAGCTCCCTCCACCTTAGGAACTGTCTGCCATGAGTCCCGCATGGTGTCAGATATGGGAAACATTTTCTTAAAAACAGGAGGGGGAGAGAATGTAATACCTGGTCTATCCCACTTCTTAGCAATAATATTCACAATCCTCTTAGGGACTGTAAAAACAGGAACCTCTAAATATGTATCCATTTTACACAATTTCTCTGGGACCACTATAGGGTCACAATCATCCAGAGTTGCTAATACCTCCCTAAGCAATAAACGGAGGTGTTCAAGCTTAAATTTAAAGGCCATCATATCAGAGTCTGGGGAAGTGTCTTTCCTGAATCAGAAAACATAATTTATGTAAGAACTTACCTGATAAATTCATTTATTTCATATTAGCAAGAGTCCATGAGCTAGTGACGTATGGGATATACATTCCTACCAGGAGGGGCAAAGTTTCCCAAACCTCAAAATGCCTATAAATACACCCCTCACCACACCCACAAATCAGTTTAACGTATAGCCAAGAAGTGGGGTGATAAGAAAAAAGTGCGAAAGCATAAAAAATAAGGAATTGGAATAATTGTGCTTTATATAAAAAAATCATAACCACCACAAAAAAGGGTGGGCCTCATGGACTCTTGCTAATATGAAAGAAATTAATTTATCAGGTAAGTTCTTACATAAATTATGTTTTCTTTCATGTAATTAGCAAGAGTCCATGAGCTAGTGACGTATGGGATAATGAATACCCAAGATGTGGATCTTCCACGCAAGAGTCACTAGAGAGAGAGGGAGGGATAAAAATAAAGACAGCCAATTCCGCTGAAAATAATCCACACCCAAAACAAAGTTTAAATCTTATAATGAAAAAAACTGAAATTATAAGCAGAAGAATCAAACTGAAACAGCTGCCTGAAGTACTTTTCTACCAAAAACTGCTTCAGAAGAAGAAAACACATCAAAATGGTAGAATTTAGTAAAAGTGTGCAAAGAAGACCAAGTTGCTGCTTTGCAAATATGATCAACCGAAGCTTCATTCCTAAACGCCCAGGAAGTAGAAACTGACCTAGTAGAATGAGCTGTAATCCTTTGAGGCAGAGTTTTACCCGACTCGACATAAGCATAGTAAATCAAAGATTTTAACCAAGACGCCAAAGAAATGGCAGAGGCCTTCTGACCTTTCCTAGAACCGTAAAAGATAACAAATAGACTAGAAGTCTTTCAGAAATTTTTAGTAGCTTCAACATAATATTTCAAAGCTCTAACTACATCCAAAGAATGCAACGATCTTTCCTTAGAATTCTTAGGATTAGGACACAATGAAGGAACCACAATTTCTCTACTAATGTTGTTAGAATTCACAACCTTAGGTAAAAATTTTAAAGAAGTTCGCAACACTGCCTTATCCTGATGAAAAATCAGAAAAGGAGACTCACAAGAAAGAGCAGACAATTCAGAAACTCTTCTAGCTGAAGAGATGGCCAAAAGAAACAAAACTTTCCAAGAAAGTATTTTAATGTCCAGCGAATGCATAGGTTCAAACGGAGGAGCTTGAAGAGCCCCCAGAACCAAATTCAAAGTCCAAGGAGGAGAAATTGACTTAATAACAGGTTTTATACGAACCAAAGCTTGTACAAAACAATGAATATCAGGAAGACTAGCAATCTTTCTGTGAAAAATAACAGAAAGAGCAGAGATTTGTCCTTTCAAGGAACTTGCAGACAAACCTTTATCCAAACCATCCTGAAGAAACTGTAAAATTCTAGGAATTCTAAAAGAATGCCAAGAAAAATGATGAGAAAAACACCAAGAAATGTAAATCTTCCAAACTCAATAATATATCTTCCTAGATACAGATTTACGAGCCTGTAACATAGTATTAATCACAGAGTCAGAGAAACCTCTATGACTGAGAATCAAGCGTTCAATCTCCATACCTTCAAATTTAAGGATTTGAGATCCTGATGGAAAAAAGGACCTTGCGATAGAAGGTCTGGTCTTAACGGAAGAGTCCATGGTTGGCAAGTGGCCATCCAGACAAGATCCGCATACCAAAACCTGTGAGGCCATGCTGGAGCCACCAGCAGAACAAACAAGCACTCCTTTAGAATCTTGGAAATCACTCTTGGAAGAAGAACTAGAGGCGGAAAGATATAGGCAGGATGATACTTCCAAGGAAGTGACAATGCATCCACTGCCTCCGCCTGAGGATCCCTGGATCTGGACAGATACCTGGGAAGCTTCTTGTTTAGATGAGAAGCCATCAGATCTATTTCTGGAAGTGCCCACATTTGAACAATCTGAAGAAATACCTCTGGGTGAAGAGACCATTCGCCCGGATGTAACGTTTGGCGACTGAGATAATCCGCTTCCCAATTGTCTATACCTGGGATATGAACCGCAGAAATTAGACAGGAGCTGGATTCCGCCCATACCAGTATTCGAGATACTTCTTTCATAGCCAGAGGACTGTGAGTCCCTCCTTGATGATTGCTGTATGCCACGGTTGTGACATTGTCCGTCTGAAAACAAATGAACGACTCTCTCTTTAGAAGAGGCCATGACTGAAGAGCTCTGAAAATTGCACGGAGTTCCAAAATGTTGATTGGTAATCTCACCTCCTGAGATTCCCAAACCCCTTGTGCTGTCAGAGACCCCCAAACAGCTCCCCAACCTGTCAGACTTGCATCTGTTGAAATCACAGTCCAGGTCGGAAGAACAAAAGAAGCCCCCTGAACTAAACGATGGTGGTCTGTCCACCACGTCAGAGAATGTCGTACAATCGGTTTTAAAGATATTAATTGAGATATCTTTGTATAATCCCTGCACCACTGGTTCAGCATACAGAGCTGAAGAGGTCGCATGTGAAAACGAGCAAAGGGGATCGCGTCCGATGCAGCAGTCATAAGACCTAGAATTTCCATGCATAAGGCTACCGAAGGGAATGATTGAGACTGAAGGTTTCGACAAGCTGAAACCAATTTTAGACGTCTCTTGTCTGTCAGAGACAGAGTCATGGACACTGAATCTATCCGGAAACCTAAAAAGGTTACCGTTGTCTGAGGAATCAATGAACTTTTTGGTAAATTGATCCTCCAACCATGTTCTCGAAGAAACAATACAAGTCGATTCGTATGAGATTCTGCTAAATGTGAAGACTGAGCAAGTACCAAGATATCGTCCAAATAAGGAAATACCACAATACCCTGTTCTCTGATTACAGACAGAAGGGCACCGAGAACCTTTGTAAAAATCCTCTGAGCTGTTGCTAGGCCAAACGCAGAGCCACAAACTGGTAATGCTTGTCTAGGAAAGAGAATCTCAGAAACTGATAGTGATCTGGATGAATCGAAATATGCAGATATGCATCCTGTAAATCTATTGTGGACATATAATGCCCTTGCTGAACAAAAGGCAGAATAGTCCTTATAGTTACCATTTTGAATGTTGGTATCCTTACATAATGATTCAATATTTTTAAATCCAGAACTGGTCTGAAGGAATTCTCCTTCTTTGGTACACTGAAGAGATTTGAGTAAAACCCCAGCCCCTGTTCCAGAACTGGAACTGGCATAATTACTCCAGCCAACTCTAGATCTGAAACACATTTCAGAAATGCTTGAGCCTTCACTGGATTTACTGGGACACGGGAAATAAAAAATCTTCTTACAGGAGGCCTTATCTTGAAGCCTATTCTGTACCCTTGTGAAACAATGTTCTGAATCCAAAGATTGTGAATCGAATTGATCCAGATTTCTTTGAAAAATCGTAATCTGCCTCCAACCAGCTGGGCTGGAATGAGGGCCGCACCTTCATGTGGACTTGGGAGCTGGCTTTGGCTTTCTAAAAGGCTTGGATTTATTCCAGACTGGAGATGGTTTCCAAACTGATACCGCTCCTGTAGGGGAAGGATCAGGCTTTTGTTCCTTATTGTGACGAAAGGAACGAAAACGATTATTAGACCTAAATTTACCTTTAGATTTTTTATCCTGTGGTAAAAAAGTTCCTTTCCCCCCAGTAACAGTTGAAATAATAGAATCCAACTGTGAACCAAATAATTTATTACCCTGGAAAGAAAGGGAAAGCAAAGAAGACATATCAGCATTCCAAGTTTTAAGCCATAAAGCTCTTCTAGCTAAAATAGCTAGAGACATATACCTGACATCAACCCTAATGATATCAAAGATGGCATCACAAATAAAATTATTAGCATGTTGAAGAAGATTAACAATGCTATGAGAATTATGATTTGTTACTTGTTGCGCTAAAGCTTCCAACCAAAAAGTTGAAGCTGCAGCAACATACGCTAAAGATATAGCAGGTCTAAGAAGATTACCTGAACATAAGTAAGCTTTTCTTAGAAAGGATTCAATTTTCCTATCTAAAGGATCCTTAAAGGAAGTACTATCTGCCGTAGGAATAGTAGTACGTTTAGCAAGAGTAGAGCTAGCCCCATCAACCTTAGGGATTTTGTCCCAAAACTCTAATCTGTCAGATGGCACAGGATATAATTGCTTAAACCGTTTAGAAGGAGTAAATGAATTACCCAAATTATTCCAGTCCCTGGAAATTACTTCAGAAATAGCATCAGGGACAGGAAAAACTTCTGGAATAACTACAGGAGATTTAAAAACCTTATTTAAACGTTTAGATTTAGTATCAAGAGGACCAGATTCCTCTATTTCTAATGCAATTAAAATTTCTTTAAGTAAAGAACAAATAAATTCAATTTTGAATAAATATGAAGATTTATCAGCATCAACCTCTGAAACAGAATCCTCTGAACCAGAGGAATCATTATCAGAATCAGAATGATGATGTTCATTTAAAAATTCATCTGAGAAATGAGAAGTTTTAAAAGACCTTTTACGTTTACTAGAAGGAGGAATAACAGACATAGCCTTCTTAATGGATTTAGAAACAAAATCTCTTATGTTAACACGAACACTCTGAGTATTAGATGTTACTAGTATTAGATTACTAAAGGAAATATTATCTGCATTAATAAGTTTGTCATGACATTCATTACAAACAACAGCTGGAGGAACAGATACCACAAGTTTACAGCAAATACACTTAACTTTGGTAGATCCAGCATCAGGCAGCGATTTTCCAGAAGTATCTTCTGATTCAGGGTCAATCTGAGACATCTTGCAATATGTAATAGAAAAAACAACATATAAAGCAAAATTGATCAAATTCCTTAAATGACAGTTTCAGGAATGGGAAAAAATGCCAGTGAACAAGCTTCTAGCAACCAGAAGCAAATAAACAATGAGACTTAAATAATGTGGAGACAATAATGACGCCCACATTATTTGGCGCCTAAATGCTTTTAGCGCCAAAAATGACGCCACATCCGGTAACGCCGACACTTTTGGCGCAAAAACGTCAAAAATGACGCAACTTCATGGACTCTTGCTAATATGAAAGAAATTAATTTATCAGGTAAGTTCTTACATAAATTATGTTTTCTTTCATGTAATTAGCAAGAGTCCATGAGCTAGTGACGTATGGGATAATGAATACCCAAGATGTGGATCTTCCACGCAAGAGTCACTAGAGAGAGAGGGAGGGATAAAAATAAAGACAGCCAATTCCGCTGAAAATAATCCACACCCAAAACAAAGTTTAAATCTTATAATGAAAAAAACTGAAATTATAAGCAGAAGAATCAAACTGAAACAGCTGCCTGAAGTACTTTTCTACCAAAAACTGCTTCAGAAGAAGAAAACACATCAAAATGGTAGAATTTAGTAAAAGTGTGCAAAGAAGACCAAGTTGCTGCTTTGCAAATATGATCAACCGAAGCTTCATTCCTAAACGCCCAGGAAGTAGAAACTGACCTAGTAGAATGAGCTGTAATCCTTTGAGGCAGAGTTTTACCCGACTCGACATAAGCATAGTAAATCAAAGATTTTAACCAAGACGCCAAAGAAATGGCAGAGGCCTTCTGACCTTTCCTAGAACCGTAAAAGATAACAAATAGACTAGAAGTCTTTCAGAAATTTTTAGTAGCTTCAACATAATATTTCAAAGCTCTAACTACATCCAAAGAATGCAACGATCTTTCCTTAGAATTCTTAGGATTAGGACACAATGAAGGAACCACAATTTCTCTACTAATGTTGTTAGAATTCACAACCTTAGGTAAAAATTTTAAAGAAGTTCGCAACACTGCCTTATCCTGATGAAAAATCAGAAAAGGAGACTCACAAGAAAGAGCAGACAATTCAGAAACTCTTCTAGCTGAAGAGATGGCCAAAAGAAACAAAACTTTCCAAGAAAGTATTTTAATGTCCAGCGAATGCATAGGTTCAAACGGAGGAGCTTGAAGAGCCCCCAGAACCAAATTCAAAGTCCAAGGAGGAGAAATTGACTTAATAACAGGTTTTATACGAACCAAAGCTTGTACAAAACAATGAATATCAGGAAGACTAGCAATCTTTCTGTGAAAAATAACAGAAAGAGCAGAGATTTGTCCTTTCAAGGAACTTGCAGACAAACCTTTATCCAAACCATCCTGAAGAAACTGTAAAATTCTAGGAATTCTAAAAGAATGCCAAGAAAAATGATGAGAAAAACACCAAGAAATGTAAATCTTCCAAACTCAATAATATATCTTCCTAGATACAGATTTACGAGCCTGTAACATAGTATTAATCACAGAGTCAGAGAAACCTCTATGACTGAGAATCAAGCGTTCAATCTCCATACCTTCAAATTTAAGGATTTGAGATCCTGATGGAAAAAAGGACCTTGCGATAGAAGGTCTGGTCTTAACGGAAGAGTCCATGGTTGGCAAGTGGCCATCCAGACAAGATCCGCATACCAAAACCTGTGAGGCCATGCTGGAGCCACCAGCAGAACAAACAAGCACTCCTTTAGAATCTTGGAAATCACTCTTGGAAGAAGAACTAGAGGCGGAAAGATATAGGCAGGATGATACTTCCAAGGAAGTGACAATGCATCCACTGCCTCCGCCTGAGGATCCCTGGATCTGGACAGATACCTGGGAAGCTTCTTGTTTAGATGAGAAGCCATCAGATCTATTTCTGGAAGTGCCCACATTTGAACAATCTGAAGAAATACCTCTGGGTGAAGAGACCATTCGCCCGGATGTAACGTTTGGCGACTGAGATAATCCGCTTCCCAATTGTCTATACCTGGGATATGAACCGCAGAAATTAGACAGGAGCTGGATTCCGCCCATACCAGTATTCGAGATACTTCTTTCATAGCCAGAGGACTGTGAGTCCCTCCTTGATGATTGCTGTATGCCACGGTTGTGACATTGTCCGTCTGAAAACAAATGAACGACTCTCTCTTTAGAAGAGGCCATGACTGAAGAGCTCTGAAAATTGCACGGAGTTCCAAAATGTTGATTGGTAATCTCACCTCCTGAGATTCCCAAACCCCTTGTGCTGTCAGAGACCCCCAAACAGCTCCCCAACCTGTCAGACTTGCATCTGTTGAAATCACAGTCCAGGTCGGAAGAACAAAAGAAGCCCCCTGAACTAAACGATGGTGGTCTGTCCACCACGTCAGAGAATGTCGTACAATCGGTTTTAAAGATATTAATTGAGATATCTTTGTATAATCCCTGCACCACTGGTTCAGCATACAGAGCTGAAGAGGTCGCATGTGAAAACGAGCAAAGGGGATCGAGTCCGATGCAGCAGTCATAAGACCTAGAATTTCCATGCATAAGGCTACCGAAGGGAATGATTGAGACTGAAGGTTTCGACAAGCTGAAACCAATTTTAGACGTCTCTTGTCTGTCAGAGACAGAGTCATGGACACTGAATCTATCCGGAAACCTAAAAAGGTTACCGTTGTCTGAGGAATCAATTAACTTTTTGGTAAATTGATCCTCCAACCATGTTCTCGAAGAAACAATACAAGTCGATTCGTATGAGATTCTGCTAAATGTGAAGACTGAGCAAGTACCAAGATATCGTCCAAATAAGGAAATACCACAATACCCTGTTCTCTGATTACAGACAGAAGGGCACCGAGAACCTTTGTAAAAATCCTCTGAGCTGTTGCTAGGCCAAACGCAGAGCCACAAACTGGTAATGCTTGTCTAGGAAAGAGAATCTCAGAAACTGATAGTGATCTGGATGAATCGAAATATGCAGATATGCATCCTGTAAATCTATTGTGGACATATAATGCCCTTGCTGAACAAAAGGCAGAATAGTCCTTATAGTTACCATTTTGAATGTTGGTATCCTTACATAATGATTCAATATTTTTAAATCCAGAACTGGTCTGAAGGAATTCTCCTTCTTTGGTACACTGAAGAGATTTGAGTAAAACCCCAGCCCCTGTTCCAGAACTGGAACTGGCATAATTACTCCAGCCAACTCTAGATCTGAAACACATTTCAGAAATGCTTGAGCCTTCACTGGATTTACTGGGACACGGGAAATAAAAAATCTTCTTACAGGAGGCCTTATCTTGAAGCCTATTCTGTACCCTTGTGAAACAATGTTCTGAATCCAAAGATTGTGAATCGAATTGATCCAGATTTCTTTGAAAAATCGTAATCTGCCCCCTACCAGCTGGGCTGGAATGAGGGCCGCACCTTCATGTGGACTTGGGAGCTGGCTTTGGCTTTCTAAAAGGCTTGGATTTATTCCAGACTGGAGATGGTTTCCAAACTGATACCGCTCCTGTAGGGGAAGGATCAGGCTTTTGTTCCTTATTGTGACGAAAGGAACGAAAACGATTATTAGACCTAAATTTACCTTTAGATTTTTTATCCTGTGGTAAAAAAGTTCCTTTCCCCCCAGTAACAGTTGAAATAATAGAATCCAACTGTGAACCAAATAATTTATTACCCTGGAAAGAAAGGGAAAGCAAAGAAGACATATCAGCATTCCAAGTTTTAAGCCATAAAGCTCTTCTAGCTAAAATAGCTAGAGACATATACCTGACATCAACCCTAATGATATCAAAGATGGCATCACAAATAAAATTATTAGCATGTTGAAGAAGATTAACAATGCTATGAGAATTATGATTTGTTACTTGTTGCGCTAAAGCTTCCAACCAAAAAGTTGAAGCTGCAGCAACATACGCTAAAGATATAGCAGGTCTAAGAAGATTACCTGAACATAAGTAAGCTTTTCTTAGAAAGGATTCAATTTTCCTATCTAAAGGTGTCAGGGACACTGTACCTTTAAGCAGTAACGTTCCTTTCTCTCCACCTATTGGTTGCTTTCCTGTTAAAATCCTGAAACTTCCTGGCAATCACTGCTTAGTAATTTTCGTTTGACCTACAAACTCTTGAAGACCTGAGCTAAACTTGAAATACACCTGAGAAGGGATAAATCCACTGTTTAACTATTTTCCAGTCTCACAAGGACAAATTCAATTTCATCGTCTGTGGCTGAATACACCAATCAATCTGCAACTCAATTCATCAAATCCTCAGAAGAGTTATACTAAATTACATCGAAGTGATAAGGAAATCACAACTCTCACCACTGCAGTCTCTGCCTTGTAAAACAGTCAGTTTGTTTCGTTACCGTATCGGCATCTGTACTACAGCCATATACTGAAGCTGAACCCTCCCCCAACACAGGCTTCTGCCATTACACGCTGCAGGGAAACGCCGGGGACAGAACCTGAGCAACCGTTTGCAGTGTAAGTCAGCCTCATTCAGCAAGGAACAAATAAGGTAACATTACCATCGCTTATTTAATAAAAACGCATTGCTGAACTGTTTTGATACCAAGTAATTGTTAATCCGGAGAAAAGTAATATCCAACTAAATATCCTGCATGATTCAAGGTATTCATTTATACAGCCTTTGATATTCATCACATAACTACAAAAGCCTGAACTTCAGTAAAGGAAACTCTGGGATTAATTTATCTGTGCAACTTCATACTTGTTACAGACTTTATATAATAATACTTGCTTGCTTGCAATAATAATTAAACTCACTGCTACAAAGATACCCTTCATATATATAAGGGGATTCTAAAACCTCAGTGACACAAACAACAACCAGGTTTATTATTTCTGTTTTATAAATAAACTCTGTATTACGTACTGTAACCACTAACTCATAGCAAAAGAAGTAATCTGCAGCTGAGCTTCTTAAAGGGATATTAACCTCCTTACATAATTACTAAGCCATCAATATGGAGCCAGCAGAGCTTCCTCAAGTTGTGTATAATCTCACACAGAAGGTAGATCAATTAGCACAAGCAGTGCATGACTTACAAATTGAAAATCAATCCATCAGGAACATTATTAGGGATTCCATTTCGACTAGACCCTCACATCATGATTTAACCCCAGAACCACAGATTGCTCTTCCAGAGCCATTCTCTGGAAATCGTAAACTTTACAGACAGTTTAAGAACTCCTGTCAATTGCTATTCAACTTAAAGCCTAGAACATACCCTACTGAGAGGGTTAAAGTTTTGAGTACAATTTCTTTCCTCAGGGGTGAGCCTCGCACCTGGGCAGACAACCTCTGTGAAACAGATGACCCCTTATTGGGAAGCTTAGAGGATTTCTTTACTTCCTTGGATGAATTATACCAAGACACTGACGTTCAACTCACAGCAGAATCCTCTATGAGAAATCTAAAACAAGGTAAGAGACCAGTGGAGGACTACATAACTGATTTTAAATTGTATGCTACAGATTCACAATGGAACCAAGTGGCTCTCAGGAATCAATTTAGGCTTGGTCTGGCTGATAATTTAAAGGATGTCCAAAAGAAGTATTATGATCTTCGTAGAAGGGTACCCCCAGCATATTCCATTGGAGACAAAGTTTGGTTGTCCACAAAGAATCTTAGACTACAGATTCCCAGTAAGAAGATGGCAAGTCTTTACATTGGACCATATTCAATAAAACGAATAGTAAATCAAAATGCAGTTACTTTAGAACTTCCTGATAATTTAAAGATCCATCCCACCATACATGTATCTTTATTAAAGCCTTATGGAGATTTACGTGACACCAGCACTTTACTTCCTCCACCTCCAACTGTTCTGGACCCTAATGAGTATGAGGTTCATTCCATATTGGACTCTCGTATGCGCTCTGGCAAATTACAGTATTTGATACGCTGGAAAAACTTCTCATCAGATGAAGACTCTTGGGAACCTGCTTACAACCTCAAAGCTCCCAGATTGATTTCTGCTTTCCATCGGAGACACCCAGATCGTCCTCATCCGGTAGCTGTGGAACAGCTCCCTTAGGGGGGGGATCATGTCAGGGACACTGTACCTTTAAGCAGTAACGTTCCTTTCTCTCCACCTATTGGTTGCTTTCCTGTTAAAATCCTGAAACTTCCTGGCAATCACTGCTTAGTAATTTTCGTTTGACCTACAAACTCTTGAAGACCTGAGCTAAACTTGAAATACACCTGAGAAGGGATAAATCCACTGTTTAACTATTTTCCAGTCTCACAAGGACAAATTCAATTTCATCGTCTGTGGCTGAATACACCAATCAATCTGCAACTCAATTCATCAAATCCTCAGAAGAGTTATACTAAATTACATCGAAGTGATAAGGAAATCACAACTCTCACCACTGCAGTCTCTGCCTTGTAAATCAGTCAGTTTGTTTCGTTACCGTATCGGCATCTGTACTACAGCCATATACTGAAGCTGAACCCTCCCCCAACACAGGCTTCCGCCATTACACGCTGCAGGGAAACGCCGGGGACAGAACCTGAGCAACCGTTTGCAGTGTAAGTCAGCCTCATTCAGCAAGGAACAAATAAGGTAACATTACCATCGCTTATTTAATAAAAACGCATTGCTGAACTGTTTTGATACCAAGTAATTGTTAATCCGGAGAAAAGTAATATCCAACTAAATATCCTGCATGATTCAAGGTATTCATTTATACAGCCTTTGATATTCATCACATAACTACAAAAGCCTGAACTTCAGTAAAGGAAACTCTGGGATTAATTTATCTGTGCAACTTCATACTTGTTACAGACTTTATATAATAATACTTGCTTGCTTGCAATAATAATTAAACTCACTGCTACAAAGATACCCTTCATATATATAAGGGGATTCTAAAACCTCAGTGACACAAACAACAACCAGGTTTATTATTTCTGTTTTATAAATAAACTCTGTATTACGTACTGTAACCACTAACTCATAGCAAAAGAAGTAATCTGCAGCTGAGCTTCTTAAAGGGATATTAACCTCCTTACAAAAGGATCCTTAAAGGAAGTACTATCTGCCGTAGGAATAGTAGTACGTTTAGCAAGAGTAGAGCTAGCCCCATCAACCTTAGGGATTTTGTCCCAAAACTCTAATCTGTCAGATGGCACAGGATATAATTGCTTAAACCGTTTAGAAGGAGTAAATGAATTACCCAAATTATTCCAGTCCCTGGAAATTACTTCAGAAATAGCATCAGGGACAGGAAAAACTTCTGGAATAACTACAGGAGATTTAAAAACCTTATTTAAACGTTTAGATTTAGTATCAAGAGGACCAGATTCCTCTATTTCTAATGCAATTAAAATTTCTTTAAGTAAAGAACAAATAAATTCAATTTTGAATAAATATGAAGATTTATCAGCATCAACCTCTGAAACAGAATCCTCTGAACCAGAGGAATCATTATCAGAATCAGAATGATGATGTTCATTTAAAAATTCATCTGAGAAATGAGAAGTTTTAAAAGACCTTTTACGTTTACTAGAAGGAGGAATAACAGACATAGCCTTCTTAATGGATTTAGAAACAAAATCTCTTATGTTAACAGGAACACTCTGAGTATTAGATGTTACTAGTATTAGATTACTAAAGGAAATATTATCTGCATTAATAAGTTTGTCATGACATTCATTACAAACAACAGCTGGAGGAACAGATACCACAAGTTTACAGCAAATACACTTAACTTTGGTAGATCCAGCATCAGGCAGCGATTTTCCAGAAGTATCTTCTGATTCAGGGTCAATCTGAGACATCTTGCAATATGTAATAGAAAAAACAACATATAAAGCAAAATTGATCAAATTCCTTAAATGACAGTTTCAGGAATGGGAAAAAATGCCAGTGAACAAGCTTCTAGCAACCAGAAGCAAATAAACAATGAGACTTAAATAATGTGGAGACAATAATGACGCCCACATTATTTGGCGCCTAAATGCTTTTAGCGCCAAAAATGACGCCACATCCGGTAACGCCGACACTTTTGGCGCAAAAACGTCAAAAATGACGCAACTTCCGGCGACAAGTATGACGCCGGAAATAACAAAGAAAATTTTTTTGCGCCAAAAAAGTCCGCGCCAAGAATGACGCAATAAAATTAAGCATTTTCAGCCCCCGCGAGCCTAACAGCCCACAGGGAAAAAAAGTCAAATTTTAAAGGTAAGAAAAAAATTGATTATTCAAATGCATTATCCCAAATAATGAAACTGACTGTCTGAAATAAGGAATATTGAACATCCTGAATCAGGGCAAATAAATGTTTAAACACAAATATTTAGAACTTTATATAAAAGTGCCCAACCATAGCTTAGAGTGTCACAAAAATAAGACTTACTTACCCCAGGACACTCATCTACATGTAGTAGAAAGCCAAACCAGTGCTGAAACGAGAATCAGTAGAGGTAATGGTATATATAAGAGTATATCGTCGATCTGAAAAGGGAGGTAAGAGATGAATCTCTACGACTGATAACAGAGAACCTATGAAATAGACCCCGTAGAAGGAGATCATTGAATTCAAATAGGCAATACTCTTTTCACATCCCTCTGACATTCACTGCACGCTGAGAGGAAAACCGGGCTCCAACCTGCTGCGGAGCGCATATCAACGTAGAATCTAGCACAAACTTACTTCACCACCTCCATGGGAGGCAAAGTTTGTAAAACTGATTTGTGGGTGTGGTGAGGGGTGTATTTATAGGCATTTTAAGGTTTGGGAAACTTTGCCCCTCCTGGTAGGAATGTATATCCCATACGTCACTAGCTCATGGACTCTTGCTAATTACATGAAAGAAAAAAAAAGCTGCACAAGTTCTGCAAAATAGTGTAAAAAAGCAGTAAACTTAACGAAATTTTTACAGTAGTATCTTACAGCCTTAGTAACTTTGCACAACTATGCAAATAACCAATTAACCCCTAAATGGCAAAACCGGATTGAAAAAACATCAAAACCGGTAAAAAAGACTTTCAGCACCTTGCAACAGCTCTGCTGTGGCGCCTACCTGCCCTTCAGAACGATTTGTGGGGAAAAAAACTCCTTTACAACCCTCAAACACAGCAGGAACCCTTGGAGAAGCAGTTGGATGTCTCAAAGAAAAAGATACTGCACAACTGAGGCAAAATAGGCCCCTCCCACCTCACTCAATGTTTGAGGCCTAGTAAAAGAAAACACCTGAGTGCCCTCTAATAAATCATGTTGGTTAAAAAAAACCTAAACAAGCCACAATGACCCCTCAGTCCCTAACAAAAAACATTTAAAAATGCTTTCCTTTGAGAAATAAAAACGTTTCCCCCCCCCCCTTAAAAAACAGTGTCACCAGTAACAAACAAGCCCTTCAAGCAAGCTGAAATTTCTATGTAAGTGAAATACAGCTTACCCTTCCCTCATGGGGATATTACCAGCCTTTTCTAGAAATAACACAGCCTGTCTAGAAAAATATAGACTGAAGGAAGGATAATATCCCACAAGTAATGGATGAATCTGTGGACTCGATACATCTTACAAGAGAAAACAGTATTTTTTAATTTATTTTTTATGAAAGTCTGAGCGATTTCAGAATCTACAATCCAAAAATCAAACTTGCAAACATCTCCCCACCTTAGCAACCCTCTGCTGAGCAGGAGTCATTAAGATTAAGACTTTTGCATTGTCAAATATATGCAGCTACAATATATATTTGTAAACAATTTCTCCACCTCAGCAACTCTCTGCTGAGGTGCTGAGCAAGAGTCGTAAAAATTAAGACCCTTGCATTGAAGATTAAAACTTTTGCATTGTCAGACATATGCAATATATTTGTAAAACATCTCTCCACCTCAGCAACCCTCTGCTGAGGAGCTGTGCAAGAGACGTTGAATATAGACTTCTGTACTATATATGCAGTTACTATATAATTGTAAAACATCCCTCCACCTCAGCAACCCTCTGTTGAGGTGCTGTGTAGGAGTCATTATGATTGAGACTTTTGCACTGTCAGAACTCAGCTACAATATAATTATAAAACATGTCTCCACCTCAGCAACCCTCTGCTGAGGTGCTGTGCAGGAGTCGTTGTGTTTGAGACATTTCCACTGTAAGTACACAGCTACGATACTGAGGTGCTGTGTATGAGTCATTGTGATTGAGACTTTTTGCACTGTCAGTGCGCAGTTATGATATAATTGAAAACCATGTCTTGACCTCAGCAACCCTCTGTTGCGGTGCTGAGCGGGAATCGAAAGTGACTAAGGTCCTTGTACTGTCAGCCATACATAGCAACAATATACTCAAACGTAGCAGCTTTCTAGGCAGCTATGATATCTCTATCATTGAGCTTAGTAAAGTAATAATTGGTGCGCAAAATACGCTACGCTACCAACGGTACATCCGATCGTGGGCGTGACCAAACAAATCTCACGGTCGGTTATTAGTTCACAAAACCGCCTGGAGATGTGGAACCACCGTTAAAAAATAAAAAATCTGCCCCAGTGCCTGCTTCAATGCTGTCTAAATGTCCCCTATGTTGTAGGGGAGACTATGTAGTGTAGTAATGAGGAGTGTGTAATAAATAAACAAAGTGCCCTCCTTTATTTCTGAGACTAACCTTCCCCCAGAAAAAAAGTCAGCATTTACCTCATATGCTGCCCGACAGCAAGGCAGTTCACAGGTTTGAGAGGTCCTCTCCCTCACATAGACCTGTGAATGAAAAGAAAGTCCTGAGTAAGACTCTATATGAAACAACATAGAAAAGAAAGTGGGAGCTTCACAATAAGAAATTCCCAAAAGTCTAGGTAAATCCAGCACAACTGTAAAATTGAATAAATACACAAAAGCCTATATGTCAAAAACAATATAAATATTTATTAACTATATGCACAAAACACACATTCACATTCATACAGTGGATCCCGCACAAAAAAAGTATTATAAAGTACTGGCCAAGAAATTATTATCTGGTGCACCAGGGAAAATCGACCAAAAACAGTCCGTTTAAGACTTGCAGATATTTGTAGTCCAACAGGTGCAGCGTTAATGCAAAATGGATGCAGTTATACAATCCCCGGTGTATAGAGACCAGTCACTTCAGACTTTAACCCCAATTGTTACTGAGTCAAATAGTGCTATTTGACTCAGTAACAATTGGGGTTAAAGTCTGAAGTGACTGTTGGATTACAAATATCTGCAAGTCTTAAACGGACTGTTTTTGGTCGATTTTCCCTGGTGCACCAGATAATAATTTCTTGGCCAGTACTTTATAATACTTTTTTGTGCGGGATCCACTGTATGAATGTGAATGTGTGTTTTGTGCATATAGTTAATAAATATTTATATCGTTTTTGACATTAAGGGGCCTAGTTATCAAGCCGTCAACCTCAAATACGCTGGAATTCCGCAGCGTATTTGTGGCGAGGCTGATTCGCCTTAGTTATCAAAGGCTCGAGACCGGCAAAAGTAGAATTTTGTGACGTAAACTTCGATCCGCCGGACTCAGTCCGACACAGATCGATTCTTACGTCACTCCAGATGTTCTGCGGCACATCGGAACAGCCAATAGAATGCGAGCTCAATCTGATTTTCTGATTCCATCAGCCAATCAGATTTTTCCTACCTTAATTCCGATTGGCTGATAGAATCCTATCAGCCAATCGGAATTGAGGGGACGCCATCTTGGATGACGTCCCTTAAAGGAGCCTTCATTCGTCGTAGTCCGTCAGTGAAGAAAGAGGTTCCGCGTCGGCGGGAGGAAGATTCAAGACCCGGCTTGGAAGATGACATCGCCCGGATAGAAGACATCTTCAGCGCCTCTTGGAAGATGACATCGACCGGATCAAAGACTTCTTCAACGCCGCCTGGATGATGACTTCATCGGATGGAAGATTTCTTCAGCGCAGCTTGGAGGATTAACTTCTTCCGCTCCGGATGTCCACTTCGGTTCCATCGCTGCTCGGCTGAGTGAAGACAAGGTAGGATGATCTTCAGGGGATTAGTGTTAGGTTTTTGTAAGGGGGGTTTGGGTTAGATTAGGGGTATGTGGGTGGTGGGTTTTAATGTTGGGGGGGGTTGTATTTTTCTTTTACAGGCAAAAGAGCTGAACTTATTGGGGCATGCCCCCACAAATGGCCCTTTTAAGGGCTGGTAAGGTAAAAGAGCTTTGAACTTTATTTAATTTAGAATAGGGTAGGGCATTTTTTTTATTTTGGGGGGGTTTGTTATTTTATTAGGGGGCTTAGATTAGGTGTAAGTAGCTTAAAATTGTAATATTTTTAAAATGTTTGTAACTTATTTTTTTATTTTTTGTAACTTAGCTTTTTTTATTTTTTTGTACTTTAGTTAGTTTATGTAATTGTATTTAATTGTAGTTATTTGTAGGTAGTTTATTTAATTAATTTAATGATAGTGTAGTATTAAGTTTAATTGTAACTTAGGTTAGGATTTATTTTACAGGTAATTTTGTATTTCTTTTAGCTAGGTAGTTATTAAATAGTTAATAACTATTTAATAACTATTCTAACTAGCTAAAATAAATACAAAGTTACCTGTAAAATAAATATAAATCCTAAGATAGCTACAATATAATTATTATTTATATTGTAGCTATATTAGGGTTTATTTTACAGGTAAGTATTTAGTTTTAAATAGGAATAATTTATTAAAGTATAGTGTAGTGTTAGATGTAATTGTAACTTAGGTTAGGATTTATTTTACAGGTCAATTTCAGTTTATTTTAGCTAGGTAAGCTATTAAATAGTTAATAACTATTTAATAGCTATTGTACCTAGTTAAAATAAATTGAAAGTTGCCTGTAAAATAAAAATAAATCCTAAGATAGCTAGAATATAATTATTAATTACATTGTAGCTATATTAGGGTTTATTTTAAAGGTAAGTATTTAGTTTTAAATAGGATTAATTTAGTTAATAATAAAAATATTATTTAGATTTATTTAATTAATATTTAAGTTAGGGGGGCGTTAGGGTTAGTGTTAGACTTAGGTTTAGGGGTTAATAATTTTATTACAGTGGCGGCGGTGTAGTGGGGGGCAGGATAGGGGTTAATAAATTTATTATAGGTGACGACGGTGTAGGGGGGCAGGATAGGGGTTAATAGGTTTAATATAGGTTGCGGCGGGGTCCGGGAGCAGCGGTTTAGGGGTTAAACTATTTAGTTGCGGCGAGGTGCGGGATCAGCAGGATAGGGGTTAATAATTTTATTATAGAGGGCGACGGTATAGGGGGGGCAGGATAGGGGTTACTAGGTATAATGTAGGTGGCAGCGGTGTCCGGGAGCAACGGTTTAGGGGTTAATACATTTATCAGAGTTGCGGCAGGGTCTAGGAGCGGCGGTTTAGGGGTTAATACATTTATAAGAGTTGCGGCAGGGTCTAGGAGCGGCAGTTTAGGGGTTAGTAACTTTATTTAGTTGCGGGAGGCTCCGGGGGCGCCGGTATAGGGATAGAACAGTGTAGTTTAGTGTGAGTGCTTAGTGACAGGCTAGCAATAAAGCTGGGAAAAAGCCGAAGAGCAGCGAGATCGGATGAGTGATAACTCTCACAGTCCGCTGCTCATTGCCCCGCGGCTTTTTGACAGCTTTATTTGATAACTTAGGCGTATTTTTTCAGGTCTGCGGCGGCGAAGGTAGGCGAGCTTAGGCGGGCGTATTGGGCCGGCGAAGCCAGAAAAGTAGACGGCTTGATAACTACCCCCCATAGGCTTTTGTGTATTTATTCAATTTTACAATTGTGCTGGATTTACCTAGACTTTTGGGAATTTCTTATTGTGAAGCTCCCACTTTCTTTTCTATGTTGTTTCATATGTATTTTTCTAGGAAGCACCTGTTCTCAAGTGACTCATTTTATTAACCTATTAGTGTGCAACTCTTTTCCTGTTTCTTTTCTTCCTGAGTAAGAATCCCTCAGGTTTTCCAGGGGTAGGGCAGCATCAATATATGGGAGGCGCAGTGAGAATTATGTCCCACAAGTTCCCATTGCTCTAAAGCCACCAATGCTCTACTGAAAAGACTGATATGGACTATGGCTACACCTTAGAACAAAGCAGCACACTCTGGCACTACTTTAAAAATAATAAACTCTTGATTGAAGAATCTATCCTAACACCTCACTTTACCTCTTCCTAGCACTAACGTAGGCAAAGAGTATGACTGGAGTGGGAGGGAAGGGAGGAGCTATTTAACAGCTTTGCTGTGGTGCTCTTTGCCTCCTCCTGCTGACCAGGAGGTGAATATCCCATTAGTAATTAAGATGATCTGTGGACTCATCGTTTCATAAAAAAGAAATATACTTTATTTTGGGGGCAATTGGGGCACTTTTAGAAAATTAACCAGAGATCTGTGATGGTTGTTGTTTATCACACGGCAGTTTTGCCATTTACGGGCACGCGATAAATTAGTGCTCCACTTGTAATTTACCCTAATATCAACAGCTATAACATTCTATGGGAGTCCCAATAACAGAATAGAGACAATTGTATTATTGTCATTTATTTGTAAAGCGTCGCAAAATTTCTTCATGCTGGGTACAAAGATAGAGGTACACAATTACAATGGTTTGTGATAAGAAACAAAAACATAACAGACTATACAGATCTAGTAAATGAGTAAGAGGGTATTCTTGTGTCTATTCTGCTATTATGCGCAGCAGACCTCAATACGACCGTAAATTCCTTTTTGGTAGAGACAATGTACAAGCTTTTAACTACTGTACAACAGCAATTGTTTAAGTTTGATTTTCATAACAGCGACTGGCACAACATGTAGCTCATAGTGATTTTTTATGAAGCTAACAAATAGATTAGACAAGTTATTTATAGAATGTATTTTGTTAAAATTACAAAATAATTTAAAATACACAGCAGTGAATTTAAAATTCCAGTAGAATAATATACTTATGTAGGCAAAACTGGTTCCAAAAATATTTCCCTCTGCATAAAAACTGCGACTAATATGGTGTTATCATTTTGGCAGCACTTGCATAAGCAAGGGAAATTTTCACTACTACAGGGATGTGTTTCCAAAATTTGTACAAAATATTTCCAATCGAATATAAAGAGCAAGATTATGAGTGGAGCACAAACATTTGCTTCCAAGCAAGGGGTTTATCGTGGGTATTTACGCTCGTCGGACTTACCGCTTGTATTATGCACTATCGCTATTTACCCTAGAATGATTACTGCTACTTTAAAGCTCTGGTAAACTGTTTCACAAGTGTCATAAAACACATCAACAATACATTACAAAGTACACTTTCACTCATAATAACACCATCTGATAAAAATTATTACAAAAAAATAGTGCACACAAAAATTATAAAGGCTCAAAGATATGAGATCTCAGGTGATAGAAACGAAAAGGCAGGCAAAGGGTTTTAACATTGAGATACATACTTGGTTGAAAACCGAAACCGAAAAACATAATTTATGTAAGAACTTACCTGATAAATTAATTTCTTTCATATTCGCAAGAGTCTATGAGCTAGTGACGTATGGGATATACATTCCTACCAGGAGGGGCAAAGTTTCCCAAACCTCAAAATGCCTATAAATACACCCCCACCACACCCACAATTCAGTTTAACGAATAGCCAAGAAGTGGGGTGATAAGAAAGGAGCGAAAGCATCAACAAGGAATTTGAATAATTGTGCTTTATACCAAAAAAATCATAACCACCACAAAAAAAGGGTGGGCCTCATGGACTCTTGCCAATATGAAAGCAATGAATTTATCAGGTAAGTTCTTACATAAATTATGTTTTCTTTCATGTAATTGGCAAGAGTCCATGAGCTAGTGACGTATGGGATAGCAAATACCCAAGATGTGGAACTTCCACGCAAGAGTCACTAGAGAGGGAGGGATAAAAATAAAGATAGCCAATTCCGCTGAAAAAATTAATCCACAACCCAAATCAAAAGTTTTAATCATTATAATGAAAAAAACTGAAATTATAAGCAGAAGAATCAAACTGAAACAGCTGCCTGAAGTACTTTTCTACCAAAAACTGCTTCTGAAGAAGAGAAAACATCAAAATGGTAGAATTTAGTAAAAATATGCAAAGAAGACCAAGTTGCTGCTTTGCAAATCTGATCAACAGAAGCTTCATTCTTAAAAGCCCAGGAAGTAGAAACTGACCTAGTAGAATGAGCCATAATCCTCTGAGGCGGGGATTTACCCGACTCCACATAAGCATGATGAATCAAAAGCTTTAACCAAGACGCAAAAGAAATGGCAGAAGCCTTCTGACCTTTCCTAGAACCAGAAAAGATAACAAATAGACTAGAAGTCTTTCTGAAATCTTTAGTAGCTTCAACATAATATTTCAAAGCTCTTACTACATCCAAAGAATGTAAAGATCTCTCCAGAGAATTCTTAGGATTAGGACACAACGAAGGAACAACAATTTCTCTACTAATGTTGTTAGAATTCACAACTTTATGTAAAAATTTAAATGAAGTCCGCAAAACCGCCTTATCCTGATGAAAAATCAGAAAAGGAGATTCACAAGAAAGAGCAGATAACTCAGAAACTCTTCTAGCAGAAGATATGGCCAAAAGGAACAATACTTTCCAAGAAAGTAATTTAATGTCCAGAGAATGCATAGGCTCAAACAGAGGAGCCTGTAAAGCCCTCAAAACCAAATTAAGACTCCAAGGAGGAGAGATTGACTTAATGACAGGCTTTATACGAACCAAACCTGTACAGAACAATGAATATCAGGAAGATTAGCAATTTTTCTGTGAAACAGAACATTAAGAGCAGAGATTTGTCCTTTCAAGGAACTTGCAGACAAACCCTTATCCAAACCATACTGAAGAAACTGTAAAATTCTAGGAATTCTAAAAGAATGCCAAGAGAATTTATGGGAAGAACACCATGAAATGTAAGTCTTCCAAACTCGGTAATAAATCTTTCTAGATACAGATTTACGAGCCTGCAACATAGTATTGATCACTGAGTCAGAGAAACCTCTATGACTAAGTACTAAGCATTCAATCTCCATACCATTAAATTTAATGATTTGAGATCTTGATGGAAAAATGGGCCTTGAGATAGAAGGTCTGGCCTTAACGGAAGTGGCCAATGTTGGCAACTGGACATCCGAACAAGATACGCATACCAAAACCTGTGTGGCCATGCTGGAGCCACCAGCAGTACAAACGAACGCTCCATTATGATTTTGGAAATCAATTTTTTAAGAAGAACTAGAGGCGGAAAGATATAAGCAGGTTGATCATTCCAAGGAAGTGACAACGCATCCACTGCTTCCGCCTGAGGATCCCTGGATCTGGACAGATACCTGGGAAGTTTCCTGTTGATGAGAAGCCATCAGATCTATTTCTGGAAGCCCCCATATCTGAACAATCTGAAGAAACACCTCTGGGTGAAGAGACCATTCTCCCGGATGTAAAGTCTGGCGACTGAGATAATCCGCTTCCCAATTGTCTATACCTGAGATATGAACCGCAGAGATCAGACAGTAGCTGGATTCCGCCCATACAATTATCCGAGATACTTCTTTCATAGCCTGAGGACTGTGAGTCCCACCTTGATGATTGACATATGCCACGGTTGTGACATTGTCTGACTGAAAACAAATAAACTATTCTCTCTTCAGAAGAGGCCAGAACTGAAGAGCTCTGAAAATTGCACGGAGTTCCAAAATGTTGATTGGTAATCTCGCCTCCTGAGATTTCCAAACCCCCTGCGCTGTCAGAGATCCCCAAACAGCTCCCCAACCTGAAAGACTCGCATCTGTTGTGATCACAGTCCAGGTTGGACGAACAAAAGAGGCCCCTTGAACTAAACGATGGTGATCCAACCACCAAGTCAGAGAAAGTCGAACATTGGGATTTAAGGATATTAATTGTGATATCTTTGTATAATCCCTGCACCAAAGGTTCAGCATACAAAGCTGAAGAGGTCTCATGTGAAAACGAGCAAAGGGGATTGCGTCCGATGCTGCAGTCATGAGACCTAAAACTTCCATGCACATAGCTACTGAAGGGAATGACTGAGACTGAAGGTTCGACAAGCTGAAACCAATTTCAGACGTCTCTTGTCTGTTAGAGACAGAGTCATGGATACTGAATCTATTTGGAATCCCAAAAAGGTTACCCTTGTCTGAGGAATCAAGGAACTCTTTGGTAAATTGATCCTCCAACCATGTCTTTGAAGAAACAACACGATTTGATTTGTGTGAGATTCTGCAGAATGTAAAGACTGAGCAAGTACCAAGATATCATCCAAATAAGGAAACACCACAATACCCTGCTCTCTGATTACAGAGAGAAGGGCACCGAGAGCCTTTGAGAAGATCCTTGGAGCTGATGCTAGGCCAAAAGGAAGAGCAACAAATTGGTAATGCTTGTCTAGAAAAGAGAATCTCAGGAACTGATAGTGATCTGAATGAATTGGAATATGAAGATATGCATCCTGTAAGTCTATTGTGGACATATAATGACCTTGCTGAGCAAAAGGCAGAATAGTCCTTATAGTCACCATTTTGAATGTTGGTATTCTTACATAACGATTCAAAATTTTTAGATCCAGAACTGGTCTGAAAGAATTCTCTTTCTTTGGTACAATGAACAGATTTGAATAAAACCCCAGACCCCGTTCCAGATCTGGAACTGGCACAATTACCCCAGATGACTCCAGGTCTGAAACACATTTCAGAAAAGCCTGAGCCTTTACTGGGTTTACTGGAATGCATGAGAGAAAGAATCTTCTCTCAGGCGGTCTTATCTTGAAACCTATTCTGTACCCTTGAGAAACAATGTTCTGAATCCAATGATTTTGAATCGAACTGATCCAAACATCTTTGAAAAATCGTAATCTGCCCCCTACCAGCTGTGCTGGAATGAGGGACGCACCTTCATGCGGGCTTGGGAGCTGGTTTTGATTTTCTAAAAGGCTTGGATTTATTCCAGACTGGAGAAGGCTTCCAATTGGAAACCGTTCCTTTAGGGGAAGGGTCAGGCTTCTGTTCCTTATTCTGGCGAAAAGAACGAAAACGGTTAGCAGCCCTATATTAACCCTTAGATTTTTTATCCTGAGGCAAAAAAGCTCCCTTCCCCCAATGAAAGTTGAAATTATAGAATCCAACTGAGAACCAAATAATTTATTACCTTGGAAAGAAAGAGATAGCAACGTTGACTTAGAAGTCATATCTGCATTCCAAGATTTAAGCCATAAAGCTCTTCTAGCTAAAATAGCTAAAGACATATACCTGACATCAATTCTAATGATATCAAAAATGGCATCACAAATAAAATTATTAGCATGTTGAAGAAGTTTAACAATGCTATACACATCATGATCCGGCACTTGTTGCGCTAAAGCCTCCAACCAAAAAGTAGAAGCATCAGCAACATCAGCCAAAGAAATAGCAGGCCTAAGAAGATTACCTGAACATAAATAAGCCTTCCTTAGAAAGGATTAAAGCTTCCTATCTAAAGGATCTTTAAAAGAAGTACTATCTGCCGTAGGAATAGTAGTACGTTTAGCCAGAGTAGAGATAGCCCCATCAACTTTGGGGATTTTTTTCACAAAACTCCAATCTATCAGTCGGCAAAGGGTACAGTTTCTTAAACCTTGGAGAAGGAGTAAATGAAGTACCCAGACTATTCCATTCCCTAGAAATTACATCTGAAATAGCATCAGGAACTGGAAAAACCTCTGGAATAACTACATGAGGTTTAAAACCAGAATTTAAACGCTTACTGGTTTTAATATCAAGAGGACCAGACTCCTCCATATCTAATGCAATCAACACCTCTTTAAGTAAGGAACGAATAAACTCCATCTTATAAATATCAATATGAAGATTTGTCAGTGTCAATATCTGAGGCAGAATCTTCTGATCCAGATAGATCCTCATCAGAGATAGATAAATCAGAATGTTGGCGGTCATTTAAAAATTCATCTGATTTATGAGAAGTATTAAAAGACCTTTTACGTTTACTAGAAGGTGGTATAACAGACAGACCCTTCCGAATAGAATTAGAAACAAATTCTTTAACATTAACAGGAACATCCTGAACATTAGATGTTGAAGGAACAACAACAGGTAATGGATTATTAATAATGGAAATATTATTTGCGTTTGATAGTTTATCATGACAACTAACACAAACTACAGCCGGAGGAACAGTTACCATAAGTTTACAACAAATGCACTTAGCTTTGGTAGAACCGACATCAGGCAGCGTCTTTCCAGAAGTAGATTCTGATTCAGGGTCAGATTGCGACATCTTGCAATATGTAATAGAAAAAACATAATTTATGTAAGAACTTACCTGATAAATTAATTTCTTTCATATTAGCAAGAGTCCATGAGCTAGTGACGTATGGGATATACATTCCTACCAGGAGGGGCAAAGTTTCCCAAACCTTAAAATGCCTATAAATACACCCCTCACCACACCCACAATTCAGTTTAACGAATAGCCAAGAAGTGGGGTGATAAGAAAGGAGCGAAAGCATCAAAATAAGGAATTGGAATAATTGTGCTTTATACAAAAAAATCATAACCACCACAAAAAGGGTGGGCCTCATGGACTCTTGCTAATATGAAAGAAATTAATTTATCAGGTAAGTTCTTACATAAATTATGTTTTCTTTCATGTAATTAGCAAGAGTCCGTGAGCTAGTGACGTATGGGATAGCAGATACCCAAGATGTGGAACTTCCACGCAAGAGTCACTAGAGAGGGAGGGATAAAATAAAGACAGCCAATTCCGCTGAAAAATTAATCCACTACCCAAATCAAAAGTTTCAATTTTTATAATGAAAAAAACTGAAATTATAAGCAGAAGAATCAAACTGAAACAGCTGCCTGAAGTACTATTCTACCAAAAACTGCTTATAAAGAAGAGAAAACATCAAAATGGTAGAATTTAGTAAAAGTATGCAAAGAAGACCAAGTCATTGCTTTGCAAATCTGATCAACAGAAGCTTCATTCTTAAAAAGCCCAGGAAGTAGAAACTGACCTAGTAGAATGAGCCGTAATCCTCTGAGACGGGGATTAACCCGACTCCAAATAAGCATGATGAATCAAAAGCTTTAACCAAGATGCCAAAGAAATGGCAGAAGCCTTCTGGCCTTCCTAAAACCAGAAAAGATAACAAATAGACTAGAAGTCTGTCTGAAATCTGAGTAGCTTCAACATAATATTTCAAAACTCTTACCACATCCAAAGAATGTAAGAATCTTACCAAAGAATTCTTAGGATTAGGACATAAGGAAAAAACAATAATTCCTGCACTAATGTTGTTAGAATTCACAACTTAGGTGAAAATTGAAATGAGGACAGCAAAAACCACCTTAACCTGATGAAAAATCAGAACAAGGAGATTCACAAGAAAGAACAGATAATTAAAAAACTGTTCTAGGTGAAGAGATGTCTAAAAAGAACAATACTTTCCATGAAAGTAATTAATGTCCAAAGAAAGCATATGCTCACACAGAAGAGCCTGTAAAGCCTTCAGAATTAAATTAAGACTCCAAAGAGGAGAAATTGGCTTAATGACAGGCTTGATACGAACCAAAGCCTGAACAAAACAATGAATATCAGAAAGATTTAGCAATTCTTACTGTGAAACAGCACAGGAAAAGTAGAGATTTGTCCTTTTAAGGAACATGCAGACAAAACCTTATTAAGAAACTAAAAAATCCTAGGAATTCTAAAAGAATGCCAAGAGAATTCATAAGAAGAGCATCATGAGATGTAAATCTTCCAAACTCGATAATAAATCTTACTAGACACAGATTTACGAGCCTGCAACATAGTATTAATTACTGAGCCAGAGAAACTTCTATGACTAAGTTCTAAGTGTTACATTTTCATACCATCAAATTAATAATTTGAATTCCTGATCAAAAAAACGAATGTTAAGATATAAGATCTGGCCTTAATGGAAGTAACCAAGATTGGCAACTGAACATCCGAACAAGAACCATATACCAAAACCTGTGTGGCCACACTAGAGCCACCAGCCACACCAAAGATTGCTCTCTGATGATTTTGAAAATCACTCTTAAAAGAAGAACCAGAGATGAAAAAATATAGGCAGATTGATAATTCCAAGGAAGTGTTAATGCATACACTACTTCCGCCTGAGGATCCCCGGACCTGAATAGGCCCCTGGGAAGTTCCTTGTTTAGATGAGATGCCAACAGATCTATTTCTGGAAGCCCTCACATTTGAAAAATTGAAAAACATATCTGGGTAAAAGGACCATTCCCCCGGATGTAAAGCTTGATTAACAGAGATAATCCGCTTCCCAATTGTCTATACCTGGGAAGAAAACCACAGAAATTAGATAGGAGCTGGATTTAGCCCAAGCAAATATCCGAGATACTTCTGTCACAGCCTAAGAACTGATAGTCCCACCCTGATGATTGACATACGCCACAGTTGTGACATTGTCTGTCTGAAAAAACAATAAACGTCTCTTTTTCAAAAAGAAACCAAACTGAAGAACTCTGAGAATGCACAGAGTTCCAAAAATATGAAATGGTAATCTCGCCTCCTGAGATTTCCAAACCCCTTGTGCTGACAGAGATCCTCAGACAGCCTCCCAACCTAAAAGACTCGCATCTGTAGAGATCATGATCCAGGTTGAAAGAACCGAAGAGACCTGTAGAACTAAATGATGGTGATCTTAACCACCGAATCAAAGATAGTTAAACATTAGGATTCAAATATATATAAAAAGTGATATCCTAGAATCCCTGCACCATTATTCAGTATAAGAAACTGGAAAGGTTTCCTAAATGAGCAAAGGGAATCGAATCCAATGCTGCAGCCATGAAACCTAAAACTTCCATGCATATATAGCAACTTGAAGAAAATAATAGAGACTGAAAGTTCCGACAAACGGAACCTAATAAACTTGTCACTTGTCTGTTAGAGACAAAAAACATTGACACAATTTATCTGGAAACCTAAAAAAGGTGACCCTTGTGTGAGGAATCAAGGAGCTTTTGATAAAAAGATCCTCTAACCATGTCTTGCAGAAACAACAAAGTTGAATCGTATGAAATTCCACAGAATGAAAAGACTGAGCCAGTACCACAATACCGTCCAAATAAGGAACACTGAGAACCTTGAAAAGATTCTTAGAGCTGTCGCTAGACCAGAAGGAAAAGCAACAAATTGGTAATGCTTGTCAAAAAAAGAGAATCTCAGAAAATAAAAATAATCTGAATGAAAACAGAAAATGAAGATATGCATCTATTGTATCTAATGTAAACAAATAATGCCATCACTGACCAAAAAGGCAGAATAGACCATATAAACACCATTCTAAAAGATGGTACATTTATATGACAATTCAAAAAGATTTTCTATCTTTGGAACAATGAATAGTCTTGAATAAAACCCCAAAACCCAGTTCCTAAAAATGGAACTGGAATAAATACCCCAGAAGACTCCAGGTCTGAGCAGCGCTTGAGCCCCAACGGGTGACCAGCCGCGCTTCACCAGTACCCAAAACATATAGGTCCGAAACACACTTCAGGAAAGTGTTAGTCTTACTGGAATAGCTGAAAATACGATAGAGAAAAAAGACTTCTCACAGATGGTTTTACTCTGAATCCTATTCTGTACCCAAAGTCTAAGAAGTTTGGACCGAATAGAACCAAATTTCAAAAAAGTTTTAACCTGCCCCCTACCAGCCAAGCTGGAATAAGAACCTCACCTACATGCAATTTTGGGGAGCTGACTTTTAAAAGGCTTAATTGAATGAAGAAAAAAACTTTCAATTATAAACATATTACTTGGAATAATTCAGGACTCCATTCCTTAGTAAGAACAGAAAATTAATATAAGCTTAAAGTTTTAGTCTTAGAACTCAATCTTGAAGCCCATAGTAACAGTTAAAGAATTGAATCCAATTATGAATCAAATAATTGATTATCTTGGAAAAAAGAAATATGGATTTTAGAAATAAAATTAGCATTCCAAGATTGAAATCACAAAGTTCTTCTAGCTAAAATAGCTAAAGACATAGATTAAACCTCATTTGCGAAAATATTTAATAAAATGACAACACAAATGAAATTATTAGCATGTGAATTAAGTTAAAGGACCAGTCAACACACTGGACTTGCAAAATAAAACAAATACAAGAAAACAAGACAATGCAAAAGCACTTAGTCTGAACTTCAAATGAGTAGTAGATGTTGTCCTTTAAAAAATGCTAAACAAATCATAATCCGATACTTGATCTTAAAGTATCCAACCAGAAAGATGGAGCAATTACAACATCAGCCAAATAAATTACAGGTCTAAGAAAAGTACCTGAAAATAATGTTCCTTAAATAAGATATGACCATCTGAAGGAAGAAAATAAATACTATTTGCTATAAGAATAATAGTATATTTAGCAGAAGTAGAGATAGCCCCATCAATTTGGGGAATTTTTCCTCAAAACTGAAAACTAACTGCCTATTCCATTCCCTAGTATCAGGAACTGGAAAAAAACCTCTGAAGATAAATAAGCAGAATTTAAATGTTAACTAGACTTTAAAATCAAAAGAACTAGTTACTTCAATATCTAAAATAATCAACACCTTTTGAACAAAGAACAAATGTACTCTATTAAAAAATAAAAAAGTAGATTTGTTAGTGTCAATATCTGATGAAGAAAAAATTCTGAATGAGAAAAAACACCATCAGAGAAGGCTAATTCAGTATGTTGTTGGTCATTTTGAAACTTCATCAACTAAAAAAGAAGTTTGAAAGAGACTTAAAATTTTTTATTAGAAGGCGGGATGTCAGACAAAGCCTTTAAAATAGAATCAGAAAAATATTCTTATAAATTTTCTAAGTATATCTTGTACATAAGATGTAAAAAGAATAGCAATATATAAAGCATAAATACTAATGGATTCTGCATGTAAAAGCTTATCATGATAACTTATTACAAACCATAGCTAAAGATAAACATTCATAACATTTAAAATAAATGAACTTAGCTTTGGTAGGACTGATCTCAGTCAACAGGAATCCCTCAGCATGTTTTGATACAGGAACAGTGTACGAAAAATCTTGCAATATGTAATAGAAAAAACAACATATAAAGCAAAATTATCAAATTCCTTAAATGACAGTTTCAGGACTGGGAAAAAATGCAAAACTAACAAGCCTCTAGCAACCAGAATCAACAAAAAAGTGAGACTTAAATAATGTGAGAAAAAGTGGAACAAGTATGACGCCCATATTATTGGCGCCAAGTACAACGCCCATATTTTTTGGCGCCAAGTATGACGCCACATCCTCTGACACCGAAAATGACGCCCACATTTTTTGGCGCAAAAAAACGTCTGAACACACATGCGTCAAAAAATGACGTAACAACGAACAAACTTCCGGCGTCAACTACGGCGCCGGAAATGACAAAATTTTGCGGCAAAAAAGTTAGTGCCAAGAATGACGCAATAAATTGAAGCATTTTCTGCCCCCGCGAGCCTAACAGCCCGCAGGGAAAAAAGTCAATTGAAAATTTTCAAGGTAAGAAAAAACATAATTTATGTATGAACTTACCTGATAAATTCATTTCTTTCATATAAGCAAGAGTCCATGAGCTAGTGACGTTTGGAATATACATTCCTACCAGGAGGGGCAAAGTTTTCCCAAACCTCAAAATGCCTATAAATACACCCCTCACCACACCCACAATTCAGTTTAACGAATAGCCAAGAAGTGGGGTGATAAGAAAGGAGCGAAAGCATCAAAAATAAGGAATTGGAATAATTGTGCTTTATACAGAAAAATCATAACCACCACAAAAAAGGGTGGGTCTCATGGACACTAGCGAGAGATCCCTTATATGGCACTCTTTCCCTCTCTTGAAGCTTGAAATAGTCAGCAAGTACTTCCAGTGAAATAGTAGTAGAATCTAGTTCATTTTAATCCAATATATAGGCATTTTGTATAGTTATGGCCTAGGAGCTCAGGGAATATGCGACTGACTCCATCGGCTGCTGGCTCCGCCATCCCAAATCAAATGTTTTAATCTTAATAATGAAAAAAACTGAAATCATAAGCAGAAGAATCAAACTGAAACAGCTGCCTGAAGTACTTTTCTACCAAAAACTGCTTCAGAAGAAGAGAAAACATCACAATTGTAGAATTTAGTAAAAGTATGCAAAGAAGACCAAGTTGCTGCTTTGCAAATCTGATCAACAGAAGCTTCATTCCTAAAAGCCCAGGAAGTAGAAACTGACCTAGTAGAATGAGCCGTAATCCTTTGAGGCGAGGACTTACCCGATTCCACATAAGCATGATGAATCAAAGACTTTAACCAAGAGGCCAAAGAAATGGCAGAAGCTTTCTGACCTTTCCTGGAACCAGAAAAGATAAAAAAATAGACTAGAAGTCTTTCTAAAATCTTTAGTAGCTTCAACATAATATTTCAAAGCTCTGACTACATCCAAAGAATGTAAAGATCTCTCCTTTGAATTCTTAGGATTAGGACACAATGAAGGGAAAACAATCTCTCTACTAATGTTGTTAAAATTCACAACCTTAGGTAAAAATTGAAATGAAGTCCGCAACACCGCCTTATCCTGATGAAAAATCAGAAAAGGAGATTCACAAGAAAGAGCAGATAACTCAGAAACTCTTCTAGCAGAAGAGATGGCCAAAAGGAACAAAACTTTCCAAGAAAGTAATTTAATATCCAGAGAATGCATAGGTTCAAACAGAGGAGCCTGTAAAGCCCTCAGAACCAAATTAAGACTCCAAGGAGGAGAGATTGACTTAATGACAGGCTTGATACGAACCAAAGCCTGTACAAAACAATGAATATCAGGAAGATTAGCAATCTTTCTGTGAAAAAGAACAGAAAGAGCAGAGATTTGTCCTTTCAAGGAACTTGCAGATAAACCCTTATCCAAACCATCCTGAAGAAACTGTAAAATTCTAGGAATTCTAAAAGAATGCAAGGAGAACTTATGAGAAGAACACCAAGAAATGTAAGTCTTCCAGACTTGATAATAAATCTTTCTAGACACAGATTTACGAGCCTGTAACATAGTATTAATTACTGAGTCAGAGAAACCTCTATGACTAAGAATCAAGCGTTCAATTTCCATACCTTCAAATTTAATGATTTGAGATCCTGATGGAAAAATGGGCCTTGAGATAGAAGGTCTGGTCTTAACGGAAGTGTCCAAGGTTGGCAACTGGCCATCCGAATGAGATCCGCATACCAAAACCTGTGAGGCCATGCTGGAGCCACCAGCAGTACAAACAAACGTTTTAATAGAATTTTGGAAATCACTCTTGGAAGAAGAACTAGAGGCGGAAAGATATAGGCAGGATAATTCCAAGGAAGCGACAACGCGTCCACTGCCTCCGCCTGAGGATCCCTGGATCTGGACAGATACCTGGGAAGTTTCTTGTTTAGATGAGAAGCCATCAGATCTATTTCTGGAAGTCCCCAGATCTGAACAATCTGAAGAAATACCTCTGGGTGAAGAGACCATTCGCCCGGATGTAACGTCTGGCGACTGAGATAATCCGCTTCCCAATTGTCTACACCTGGGATGTGAACCGCAGAAATTAGACAGGAGCTGGATTCCGCCCAAACAAGTATCCGAGATACTTCTCTCATAGCTTGAGGACTGTGAGTCCCACCTTGATGATTGACATACGCCACGGTTGTGACATTGTCCGTCTGAAAACAAATAAACGATTCTCTCTTCAGAAGAGGCCAGAACTGGAGAGCTCTGAAAATCGCACGGAGTTCCAAAATGTTGATTGGTAATCTCGCCTCCTGAGATTCCCAAACCCCCTGTGCTGTCAGAGAACCCCATACAGCTCCCTAACCTGAAAGACTCGCATCTGTTGAGATCACAGTCCAGGTTGGGCGAACAAAAGAGGCCCCTTGAATTAAACGATGGTGATCCAACCACCAAGTCAGAGAAGACCGAACATTGGGATTTAAGGATATTATTTGTGATATCCTTGTATAATCCCTGCACCACTGGTTCAGCATACAAAGCTGAAGAGGTCTCATGTGAAAACGAGCAAAGGGGATCGCATCCGATGCAGCAGTCATGAGACCTAGAATTTCCATGCAGAAAGCTACCGAAGGGAAAGACTGAGACTGAAGGTTTCGACAAGCTGAAACCAGCTTTAGACGTCTCTTTTCTGTTAGAGACAAAGTCATGGACACTGAATTTATTTGAAAGCCCAAAAAGGTTACCTTTGTCTGAGGAATCAAAAAACTCTTTGTTAAATTGATCCTCCAACCATGTTTTTGAAGAAACAACACAAGTTGATTCGTATGAGATTCTGCAGAATGTAAAGACTGAGCAAGTACCAAGATATCGTCCAAATAAGGAAATACCGCAATACCCTGTTCTCTGATTACAGAGAGAAGGGCACCGAGAACCTTTGAAAAGATCCTTGGAGCTGTTGCTAGGCCAAACGGAAGGGCAACAAACTGGTAATGCTTGTCTAGAAAAGAGAATCTCAGAAACTGATAGTGATTTGGATGAATTGGAATATGAAGATATGCATCCTGCAAATCTATTGTGGACATATAATGCCCTTGCTGAACAAAAGGCAGAATAGTCCTTATAGTCACCATTTTGAATGTTGGTATTCTTACATAACGATTCAATATTTTTAGATCCAGAACTGGTCTGAAGGAATTCTCCTTCTTTGGTACAATGAATAGATTTGAGTAAAACCCCAGACCCCGTTCCAGAACTGGAACTGGTACAATTACCCCAGCCAACTCTAGATCTGAAACACATTTCAGAAATGCCTGAGCCTTCACTGGGTTTACTGGAATGCGAGAGAGAAAAAATCTTCTCACAGGAGGTCTTATCTTGAAACCTATTCTGTATCCTTGAGAAACAATGTTCTGAATCCAAAGACTGTGAATTGACTTGATCCAAAAATCTTTGAAAAATCGTAACCTGCCCCCTACCAGCTGCGCTGGAATGAGGGCCGCACCTTCATGCGGATTTAGGAGCTGGTTTTGACTTTCTAAAAGGCTTGGATTTATTCCAGACTGGAGAAGGTTTCCAAATGGAAACTGTTCCTTTAGGGCAGTGCTTTCCAAACTGTGTGTTGTAACACATTAGTGTGTCGGCAGCAGTGTGTAGGTGTGTCCCTGCTTCAGCACAACATTTTTTTTAATTTAATTTTTTTTTTCACATTTATTTTTTTTGGTTTCTGACCTGCTTGCTATGCATATCACATGGTTGACTCGCGATTGATACCTAGTGGTTCACGGATTATCTTAACCTATTGGCGCAGCTCAGTGGGAACTGAAACTATTCCCATTGGTGGCTTTGGCGGCACATTGGCTCCTGACTGCACGTGTAGTCTCCTCAATCGGCTAGTAACTGCATGTGTAGTCAGTGAGTGGGGTAGCAGTGTGTTTGCAGTGTGGGCAGTAGTCAGTGTAACTTGCAGAGCTCTGAGGGCAGCAGCTTAAACGCTGAGCAGAAGTCAAAGTGTTTATTGTCTGCAGTTAGCTCCCAGTAGTGCATTGCTACTCCTGCTCTTGATATATGGATAGGAAGTGGAAGCTTAAAAATACTTGATGATAAAATCGCGAGTGTCTTTATCTAATATTCTACCAAATATTCAGAAACTGTGTTCATCCCATCAACCTCATACATCCCATTCAAATAGTAAGTAGCTATTGATGTTATTAAACTTTTTTTAATTCTTGCGCATACATACTGTTACTTGTAAATACATTTCGTTAATATATCATTTATGTATGTGTCCGTATCTCTTAAAACATGTTAGTTTGAAGGGACATTGAACCCAAATTTTTTCTATCATGATTCAGATAGAGCAGCAATTTTAAGCAACTTTCTAATTTACGTCCTATTATCAAATGTTCTTCATTCTCTTGGTATCTTTATTTGAAATGCAAAAATGTAAGTTTAGATGCCGGACCATTTTTGGTGAATAACCTGGGTTATTCTTGCTGATTGGTGGATAAATTCATCCACCAATAAAAAAGTGCTGTCCAGAGTACTGAACCAAAAAAAGAAGCTTAGATGCCTTCTTTTTCAAATAAAGATAGCAAGTGAACAAAGAAAAATTGATAATAGGAGTAAATTAGAAAGTTGCTTAAAATTGCATGCTCTATTTGAATCACGAAATAAAAAATTTGGGTTCAGTGTCCCTTTAACAACCTGTTTGCTAGTACAACTGATTTACTGTGTCTTGAAATTATGTAGGTTTAAAAAGTGTGTAATCAACGTGAAAAGTTTGGAAAGCTCTGCTTTAGGGGAAGGGTCAGACTTCTGCTCTTTATTCTGACGAAAGGAACGAAAACAATTAGCAGCCCTGTATTTACCTTTAGATTTTTTGTCCTGAGGCAAAAAGGTTCCCTTCCCCCCAGTAACAGTTGAAATAATTGAATCCAACTGTGAACCAAATAATTTATTACCTTGGAAAGAAAGAGAAAGCAAAGTTGACTTAGAAGTCATATCTGCATTCCAAGATTTAAGCCATAAAGCTCTTTTAGCTAAAATAAGCTAAAGACATATATCTGACATCAATTCTAATGATATCAAAAATGGTATCACAAATAAAATTATTAGCATGTTGAAGAAGTTTAACAATGCTATAAGCATTATGGTCTGACACTTGTTGCGCTAAAGCCTCCAACCAGAAAGTTGAAGCTGCAGCAACATCAGCCAAAGAAATAGCAGGTCTAAGAAGATTACCTGAACATAAATAAGCTCTCCTTAGAAAGGATTCAAGCTTCCTGTCTAAAGGATCCTTAAAGGAAGTAATATCCGCTGTAGGAATAGTAGTACGTTTAGCAAGAATAGAAATAGCCCCATCAACTTTAGGGATTTTATCCCAAAACTCTAATCTATCAGATGGCACAGGGTACAATTTCTTAAACCTTTGAGAAGGAGTAAATGAAGTACCCAGACTATTCCATTCCCTAGAAATTACTTCTGAAATAGCATCAGGAACTGGAAAAACTTCTGGAATAACTACATGAGGTTTGAAAACCGAATTTAAACGCTTAGTAGATTTAGTATCAAGAGGACTAGACTCCTCCATATCTAATGCAACTAACACTTCTTTAAGTAAAGAACGAATAAACTCCATTTTAAATAAATATGAAGATTTATCAGTGTCAATATCTGAGCCAGAATCTTCTGAGCCAGATAGATCCTCATCAGAAACAGATAAGTCAGAATGATGACGGTCACTTAAAAATTCATCTGAAATATGAGAAGTTTTAAAAGACCTTTTACGCTTACTGGAAGGAGGAATAACAGACAGAGCCTTCCTAATAGATTTAGAAACAAATTCTTTTACATTAACAGGGACATCCTGAACATTAGATGTTGAAGGAACAACAACAGGTAATGGATTATTACTAATGGAAATACAATCTGAATTAGAAAGTTTATCATGACAGTTATCACAAACAACAGCTGGAGGAACAGTTACCAAAAGTTTACAACAGATGCACTTAACTTTGGTAGAACCAGCATCAGGCAGCGTCTTTCCAGAAGTAGGTTCTGATCCAGGGTCATGTTGAGACATCTTGCAATATGTAATAGAAAAAACAACATATAAAGCAAAATTATCATATTCCTTAAATGACAGTTTCAGGAATGGGAAAAAATGCCAATAAACAAGCCTCTAGCAACCAGAAGCAATGACAAATGAGACTGAAATAATGTGAAAAAAAGGTGGAAACAAGAATAACGCCCACATTTTTTTGGCGCCAAAAAGACGCCCACATTATTGGCGCCAAGTATGACGCCACATCCTGTGACGCCGAAAAAACGACGCCCACAATTTTGAGAGGAAAACCGGGCTTCAGTCTGATGCAAAGCGCATATCAACGTAGAATCTAGCACAAACTTACTTCACCACCTCCATGGGAGGCAAAGTTTGTAAAACTGAATTGTGGGTGTGGTGAGAGGTGTATTTATAGGCATTTTAAGGTTTGGGAAACTTTGCCCCTCCTGGTAGGAATGTATATAGCATACGTCACTAGCTCATGGACTCTTGCTAATTACATGAAAGAAAACAACATATAAAGCAAAATTATCAAATTCCTTAAATGACAGTTTCAGGAATGGGAAAAAATGCAGACAGAATAAGCCTCTGGAAACCAGAAGCAAAAAAACAGAAGACAAAATATTTTTTTTTTTTTTGGCGCCAAAAACATCTGCAACAAACACGAGTGTCAAAAATGACGCAACTACGTGAAAACTCCTGGCGTCAACTACGACGCCGGAAATGACGTCATTAACGTCAAACGTAATTCTCGCACCAAAAAAGTCTTGCGCCAAAAATGACGCAATAAATTCTAGCATTTTTTGCACCCGCAAGCCTAACAGCCCGCAATTTAGAAAGAAAAGTCAATTTGAAAAATTTTAGGTAAGAAATTTTTTTTATTCATATGCATTTCCCAAAAAATGAAACTGACAGTCTGAATGAAGGAAAATAAACTGATTGACCTGAATCATGGCAAATATAAGTATAAAACATATATTTAGAACTTTACATATAAAGTGCCAAACCATAGCTGAGAGTGTCATAAATAAAATAAGACTTACTTACCCAAAGACACTCATCTACATATAGTAGATAGCCAAACCAGTACTGAAACGAGAATCAGTAGAGGAAATGGTATATAAGAGTATATCGTCGATCTGAAAAGGGAGGTAGGAGAAGAAATCTCTACGACCGATAACAGAGAACCTATGAAATAGATCCCCGATAGGATGACCATGGCATTCAATAGGCAATACTCCCTTCACATCCCTCTGTCATTCACTGCACTCTGAGAGGAAAACCGGGCTTCAGCATGCTGCAAAGCGCATATCAACGTAGAAATCTAGCACAAACTTACTTCACCACCTCCATGGGAGGCAAAGTTTGTAAAACCATATAAGAACAAAGGGAATAACCCAATAGGGGGCGCTACTAAGAACGGTGTAGAATATATATGTAGGCCCACGTGACCATATATGGATGTTTCAGACAAACAATCAACAAAGTACTAATATAACATAGATACAATGTAAGTGTGTGTATTCACAATATTATACCCAATCCTAGATCAGGATGATAGACAAATATACAAAGTCCAGGATAACCCAATCTGGTATAGGTATCTGTCTTCTATTGGACTGGAGGCAGCACTCGATCTTCACCCTCCAAAGGTTATAAATCTAAAATCAAACACAGGAAAGAGGCGCCGTATGTGTGAATCTGAAGAAGCCAACGACAAATATAAGACATGTGCAGGGTACTCACAATGTGAAAAGGCACTCCAATGTGCCTATAGGGGCAGGCTGGTATTCACAGCAAACCAGCTGGCTGAACCGGCTAACCAGGATACCCAAGGTAGAGGACTCTATGTCTTGATGGACTGTGTATACTGGATCCAGCAATGTGGGAACAGGAGCTAGGTGCAAACACAGGCACACCACTGTGTGAATCTGTAGGAGTACACAGGTAAATATGCAATCTGTGCAGGGTACTCACATTCTGTAGCGGCACTCAGTTGTGCCAGTAGAGGCAGGCTGGCTTTCTCAGCAACCCAGCTAGCTGTGTAGAGTATGAAGCAGGATACTAGGCAGCAATCAGGATTGGCAGGTAGCTCAGAAATGGACAATTGCAATGAGGATATATGATTAAAAGAAGGATTTTAATAAAAATTAAAAGCAATAAAATACATATATTCCTCATGCACAGTAAGTAAGTAGCATACAACGCGTTTCTCGGTGTCAACCGTTTCCTCAGGCATCTGATGCCTGAGGAAACGGTTGACACCGAGAAACGCGTTGTATGCTACTTACTTACTGTGCATGAGGAATATATGTATTTTATTGCTTTTAATTTTTATTAAAATCCTTCTTTTAATCATATATCCTCATTGCAATTGTCCATTTCTGAGCTACCTGCCAATCCTGATTGCTGCCTAGTATCCTGCTTCATACTCTACACAGCTAGCTGGGTTGCTGAGAAAGCCAGCCTGCCTCTACTGGCACAACTGAGTGCCGCTACAGAATGTGAGTACCCTGCACAGATTGCATATTTACCTGTGTACTCCTACAGATTCACACAGTGGTGTGCCTGTGTTTGCACCTAGCTCCTGTTCCCACATTGCTGGATCCAGTATACACAGTCCATCAAGACATAGAGTCCTCTACCTTGGGTATCCTGGTTAGCCGGTTCAGCCAG